>NW_021834436.1:45000-46640 GCF_006345805.1 Octopus sinensis
ATTAACAAAATTCTTTTACTCTCGACACATGTTTCGAAGACGGTATACTCTTTATTCCGAAGGAATAAAGATTGCATTACGTCATCTTCTCATCAGGAAAGATAAGGAGCCTCTTTCACACCTCGAGACGGAAACGATACTTGTTGTCATGGGTGCACTAGGAATGATAGCAAAAGGGGCTGATTGCTACCTAGCTGAGATACCAGGAAATCTCAGAATAGCAGTAATTCAAAAGATAGTGCTCATGGGAACTGCCCATATCCTACGTAAAATACTGACTATGTAATCTCAAATTTTAAAACAAACTCATAATTTTCTTGTTTACTTAAACATTCTCTAGAACTATACTATGTGCAAAACCAAATATATGGCACCCGAGGCATAACACCAACATGAACTTCTAACTTGTTGTCTCTTGCGGTCTTTGGGTGAGACTTGGAGAAAACTTGTACAAATGCAAAGCAAAAGTAAAATAATAATAATAATAATAATAATAAAATAATATAATAATAATAATAATAATAATAATAATAATAATAATAATAATAAGAAGAAGAAGAAGAAGAAGAAGAAGAAGAAGTTTATTGTATAGTGTTGTATATAGTTGATAATACGTGTAGCAGATTTTAAACATTCCTACCGTCACTATCCCATCCTGATGAGAACTACCGAACTTTATTATCAAAGATGACCATTTTTTCTTTGTGGTGATGATATGACAAGGATTTGGCTGTTATGCTTCGTTAACTCGTGAATAGAGTTCTTCGTTACTTTGCTGATTCTGGTATCATTATTATTGGTTGTTGCTTGATTCCAGGTCAACCCCGCCCCCACACACTTCCCGAACGAACAGGTATTTGAACAAGTGCCTAGCTCTAGCAACCAACTCGCCATTTTGCTACGTGTATGCAGCTCAGGAGATGTCGTTATCTGTGTTTCCTTTTGTGTCTTTTGTTTGCTTTTAAAGATGTATACTTCTTCTAACCTCACTTTTCCGTTGAAACACGAATGAGGTGTTCAAACCCTAATGTCATTTTTTAAAACTTTTTATCTTTTGTCCTTTACTTGTTTCAATCATTAGATTGTGGCCATCCTGGGGCACCGGCTTGAAGAATTTCTAGTCGAATGAATTGACCACGGTACTTTTTCTTAAAGCCTATAAGACTCACTCTATCGGTCATTTAAGCCTAACTGCTATGTTACGGGGACATAAACAAACCGACACTAGTTGTCAATCGGTGGGGGGAGGGACAAACACAGATAGACACACACGCACGCGCGCAATACAACGGGCTTCTTTCAGTTTCCGTCTACTAAATCAACTCACATGGACTTAGTCGGCCCGAGGCTATAGCTGAAAACACTTGTTCAAAGTGACACGCAGTGGGACTGAACCCGAAACCATGCGGTTGGGAAGCTAGCTTCTTGCCACACAGCCACACCGAAATTCTCGGTTTCGATTTATTAATTATTTTTAAAGGAAATATCCATTGTTACAATCATTACTTCCTCAGCTCAAATACACCCATTACACAAACGCACCTCCTATGTTACATTGTATCAAGTCTGAGAATTACGGTAAGGGAAGAAATGTCCATGGAACACTCAACCACTTACATTATAATTCAGTTCACTCATAT
>NW_021834437.1:0-45112 GCF_006345805.1 Octopus sinensis
AATTAGCATCACTTCAAATGAAAATTGTTGCCGAGGAAAAATCAACTGCGATGGTTATTGATGACATTAATCAAAACTGGAATAACGACAAACCAATTTCTGTATATATGAACTTTTGCAATTGATTCAGGGTGATACGATTGGTCCGGATGATGCTCTCTCAGTTCTTCAAATATATGAAAAGAAGTTTTCAAAGTCGCTCAATGAAAGGAAAAATATTTTGGAGGCGAAAAGGGCACTTGGAATGTATGAAAGTTGTTTATTATCTGAAAATTGAATTTTAGGCAGAACATCTCAAGTGGATGATCAATTGAATGCTGCAATGGAAGAAGTCAATGAGCTGAAGGCTGTGTGGACTAAAATAAAGGATATTTGGATTGATCTGGACGAACTTGGGGAAACAGTACTAATATCAGTTCAGCCCAGAAAAGTTATTGTATTAAATTAATTTTGTAGTTGAGGTCATCGCTGGAAGGGCTAATGAAGAGGATGGTCGAAATGCCCAGTTCAATGAAAAACTACGAAATATTTGAATTTATGAATAGGAAATTGAAAGGTCATATAAAAGTTGGTGGATTATTACATACTTTTAGGCCAATGGATTTATTTGTGATATAAAATCTGAAGCAATAAAGGAAAGACATTGGAAAATGCTGATGAAGGAGTTTGGAGTCAACTGGTACCTTCCAGAAGTGACTGTGACCGATATTTGGAAGATTGACTTGAATGCCAAATCATCTGCTATTCGTTCGGTAATGGCTACTGCTCAGGGAGAATTGGCGCTCGAAGAATACATTAAAATGGTATTTACAGTTTATTTATTGGAAGGTGATAGAAACATGGAAGAACTACATTCTCGAACTGACAAACTATCAAAACAAATATCAAATCATAAAAGGATGGACTGAACTATTTAATAAACTGAAAGAACACATAAACGGCATTTCTTCGATGAAGTTATCTCCCTACTATGCTGTGAGTCGTTATTGCCTTATTCTAAGGAATTCCGTAATGAAGCTGTTACTTGGGAGGATAGACTTAATAAAGTCAACGCCATTTTTGATACGTGGATTGAAGTTCAAAGAAGATGGGTTTATTTGGACGGAGTTTTTTCAGGGAGTTCTGACATTAAGTCACTTCTCCCTGCTGAATCACAGCGATTTATGAGGCATTTTCAATATCCAAAAAAGTTTAGTGTGAGCAACGAATTTATGGGAATATTGAAGAAGGTGGCAAAATGTCCATATGTTCTCGAAGTCGTCGAAATAAAAGGAATTGAACGACAATTGGAAAGATTTTATGACTTACTAAATAAAATACAGAAAGCACTGGGTGAATATTTGGAAAGAGAACGGTCCTCATTTCCTAGGTTCACTTTAAGTTTAATTTTGACAGATTTTTTTTTGTTGGGGACGAAGATTTGTTAGACATAATCGGGAATGCAAAAAATTTAATGAAATTACAAAAACATTTCAAGAAAATGTTTGCAGGAGTGAACTCAATATTGATGGATGAGGAACATAGATTTGTGACCGGAGTTATGTCAAAAGAGGGCGAAACTGTATCCAATTTTATTTATATGCAGTTAATGTTCAATGATGCTGTATCGATCGATTCGAGTATTAATCAGTGGTTGGGAAAAGTTGAAAAGCAGATCAAACTGAATTTGGCACAGCAATTGAGCGACGCTCTCAAATTGTATTCAGAATTCGTTACGAAAGAAGTAAATTTTGATGCATTTTTGAAATGGACAGACAAATTCCAAGTATTTAGCGGGTTTATCATTTTTGAAGGACCAGATTGTAATTCTCTCTGTGCAAATATCGTGGACTGAAATGGTGACTGCTCTACTTAACGACGAAGGAGAAAAGGACTTGGTCAAAGTGTTGAATTATATCAACTCTGTTCTAAATTTATTGGCAGATGCAGTTTTATTGGAACAACCACCGATAAGACGACAGAAATTCGAACATTTAGTAATCTATTCTTTATTTTCTTGTTAGATAACAGAAATGGTTCACCTACGAGACGTAACACGTTCCCTTTGTTCGAATGAAGTAGCATCTATAAAGGATTTTAATTGGCTCAAAAACATGAGATTTTATTTTGACGAATCTTCTCCAAATATTTTGGAGAGATTGACTATTTGCATGGCTAATGCCGAATTTTTCTACGGATTTGAATATTTGGGACTGCAGGATAGAATTGTACAGACCCCTTTAACTGATCGATGCTATCTTTCGATGACTCAGGCTCTTAATAGTCGTTTTGGAGGATCGCCTTTGGTTGATTTTTAATTATAGCACGTTTTAAGGACCTGCAGGAACTGGAAAGACCGAATCAGTCAAAGCTTTGGGATGCCAACTCGGTAGACTCGTCTTGGTATTTAATTGTGATGAAAACTTTGATTTTCAAGTCGATATCTTAATCTATTTGAGTAGGCAGTTGGTCGAATATTTATTGGTCTTTGCCAAGTGGGAGCTTGGGGTTGCTTTGACGAGTTTAACCGTTTGGAGGAACGTATGCTGTCTGCTGTGTCTCAACAAATCCAGGCTATTCAGGAGTCCCTCAAGAAAAGTATCAATCACCATACAGGTTTCATTTTTTAGCTTAGTTGGTTAGTCGACGTCGAGCTTCTTGGAAGAAACGTTTCTGTTGACCCTAGTATGGCTATTTTCATCACAATGAATCCTGGCTATGCTGGCCGATCCAATCTGCCTGATAATCTTAAGAAATTGTTTAGAAGTCTTTCAATGACTCACCCTGACCGCCAGCTCATTGCCCAAGTCATGTTGTTTTCTCAGGGATTTCGGTTCGCGGAAGATATTTCACTAAAAATCGTGCCATTTTTTGAGTTAAAATAATTTTAAATATATAGACTATGCAAGGAACAGTTATCTCGCCAAACTCACTATGACTTTGGATTACGAGCTCTGAAGAGTGTCCTTGTAAGTGCAGGTAACATCAAACGAGCCATTGTTCAACGGAATTTATCAGAAAGTCAAACTGTTATCCAAATTGACGAGGAAGAGGAGAAAAAAGTTGGAAGATGTAAATATACTTAAGATTGTTGTGACAAGTGTATCAGAGACGATGGTTCCTAAACTGGTGGGGGATGACTTGCCACTTTTGAAAGGCCTTTTAACTGATTTCTTTCCCGGAGTGAACCACGATACAACATTCGATGACCAATTGATGAGAATGATTAACATTGTATGTGATGAAATACATTATTTGCCCGAAAAACAGTGGATTGATAAAGTAGTGCTTTGCATTCAATCTAGATCATTCAACTCTATCAAATCTCAAAAATTCATCATGGGTTAATGATGGTTGGCCCTTCTGGTAGCGGAAAGTCTTCTTCGTGGCGAGTTCTATTTGAAGCCCTTAATCGTATTCAAGGCTCTGAGGGCATTTCACATGTGATTGACCCTAAGGTTATATTCATAGGCCATCTAGGTCTAGTCATATTCCAAAGAACTTCTTTACGGGTCATTGGACCAGAATACTCGCGAATGGCAGGATGGACTATTTACAAGCATATTGCGCAGGATTATTGACAACGTACGTGGAGACTTAAGCAAAAGACATTGGATCATTTTTGACGGAGATGTTGATCCTGAGTGGGTAGAAAATCTCAATTCAGTTCTTGATGATAATAAACTAATGACTCTCCCAAACGGGGAAAGGCTATCATTGCCTCCGAATGTTAGCATTCTAATTTCACTAATATTCCAGGTCAAGATCATGTTTGAAGTCCAGGACCTCAGATATGCCACATTGGCTACTGTCAGTCGATGTGGAATGGTCTGGTTTTCCGATAATGTGGTTACTTTCGACATGATCTGCAAACATTATTTAACCAAACTAGAACATGTCCTTGTGATTGACACTGACGAATTGAACTGGGAGCTGACTAGTCCTCTCTCTGTTTTCTCCATTCATATATTTTTCAGATTCAGAAAACGATTCGATCATTTTTATTACCAATGTTTGAATCTGAAGGGCTGGTATTCAAGTGTCTCGAATTCGCCGAGAGAGTCGATCATATAATGGAATTTACCCTGCATAGGGCACTCAATTCTCTATTTGGACTGATTGATCAGGCTATTCGCAATGTTATGCAATATATAGCTACATATTGTGCTCTCTCAGTATTAAATTCGCGGTCTAATTTCAGGATGATGTTATTGAGCTATACATTACTCGATACATGCTTGTTTCAATAATCTGGGCTTTTGCGGGCGACTGTTCCTTCAAAGTGAGAAGAGAATTAGATTTATTTATTCGCAATTCTTCGACAATCGTCCTTCCTTCTAAAGAGAATCTGATTATAGATTACGATGTTAAATGTCGAATTTTTATTTGTTAGGTTACTAACGAAGGTGAATGGATTTCTTGGCAAGATAGAGTTCCTTCGATTGAAATTGAGATTCATCAAGTGTCTACGGCTGATGTAGTTATTCCTACAATAGACACGATTCGTCATCAGTCTCTTTTATCTACTTGGCTCAGTTCTCGTCGCCCCTTAGTGCTCTGTGGACCTCCTGGGTCTGGGAAAACTATGACTTTATTTAGTACACTCAAGTCGTTGCCTAATATGGAGGTTTTTAGTTTTTGAACACTTATTTGTAGCTGATTTTGTTAAACTTTTCGGGTGCTACAACTCCTAATTTGCTCTTAAAGACATTTGATCAGTACTGCGAATATCGAAAGACTCCAAATGGGTTGGTAATGTCCCCAAAGACTCTTGGACATTGGATTGTTATTTTCTGTGATGAAATAAACCTTCCAAACTATGACAAATACGGCAATTTTCAAATTATTATTTTGAAGGGACTCAAAATGTCATTTCGTTTCTAAGACAACTTGTTGAACACGGAGGATTTTATCGGTCACAGATCTGGGTCAAGCTAGAAAGGGTTCAGTTTGTCGGTGCTTGCAACCCTCCCACTGATCAGGGGCGGAAACCCCTTCCAGCGAGATTTCTGAGACATATTCCCGTCCTTTATGTCGATTATCCCGTTGAACTGTCACTTAAGCAAATATACGGGACCTTTTCCAGAGCACTTCTTAAAATGACTCCTCAACTAAAGCAGTTTGCTGAATGCCTCACTGATACAATGATTGAATTTTATATTAAGTCTCAGGTTTATTAGTTTTAAGTATTTTGATTAGGAGAGATTCACTACAGAAATACAGCCTCACTATATATACAGTCCACGAGAGCTTACCAGATGGGTTCGTGGAATAGGAGAAGCCCTAAAAGGATTCGAAGCCGCTGAAATAACAGACCTTGTACGAATTATGGCCCATGATGGTGTTCGACTATTCAGAGATCGGCTTATCACAGACGAAGAGAGGGCCTGGACTGATCAAAATCTGGATAATGTTATCAAAAAATATTTTTCTTCATGTGATTTAACAAATGCTTTGCAAAGACCTATCCTGTTTAGTGATTGGATGTCGAAAGATTACTGTTCTGTGGAATCTTCAGCTTTGAAGGAATATGTCAAGGCTCGTCTCAAAGTATCAATATTAGATATGAATTTTTATTGTAGGTTTTTTACGAAGAAGAGTTGGACGTGACGTTGGTTTTGCACGATGAGATGTTGGACTACGTTCTCCGAATTGATCGAGTTTTGAAGCAGACCCAGGGACATATGCTTATCATTGGAACTAACGGAAGTGGAAGAACGACTATGGCAAGATTTGTGGCTTGGCTTAACGGATTTAACGTGTGCCAGATCAAAGTCCATAATAATTATACTGGAATTGATTTTGACGAGGATTTGAGAACAATTCTCCGTAGAGTTGCTTATAAAGTAATGGTAATGTTTTGATGTACTCAGGGAGATAAAATTGTCCTTATTATGGACGAATCGAATGTAGTCGATTCCAGTTTTCTGGAGAGGATGAACACACTTTTGGCCAACGGAGAAATTCCAGGCTTGTTTGAAGGCGATGAAATGACTAAATTGCTCAATCAATGCAAAGAAGCTTCAATTCGAGATGGACTCATGCTAGACTCGCCTGACGAATTATACAAGTGGTTTACTCATCAGGTGGTTTCAATTAATGAACTATTTTGTTAGGTAATGAGGAACCTTCACGTTGTCTTTACAATGAATCCTTCGGAGGAAGGATTGAAGGACAAAGCATCCACATCTCCTGCGCTTTTCAATCGGTTGAAGATGTGTATTCAAATAACTTTAGATGTGTTCTGAACTGGTTCGGCGACTGGTCAAGAAGTGCTTTATCGCAAGTCGCTACTGAGTTTATAAACAAGCTCGATCTCGACAATCAATCTGTAGTAGTATAAAACTATTATTCCAAGTATGATTCATTTATTTCCGCCGAAATTTTGATTCCTGATACATCTCATCCAATTTCTCTTAGGACTGCCATTATAAATGCAATGATACATATGCACGAAAGTGTGAGAAGGATTAATCAAGACCTCAAGAAAAAGCGGCTTCCAGTTCCAATCCTGACACCTCGGAATTACCTCGATCTCATTAAACATTTTGTTATAAATCTATATTTATTCGACAGCATGCCATCTTTACCGAAAAGAAACTCGAGTTAGAAGAGCAGCAGTTACACATACAGGTCGGACTCAACAAAATTACGGAGACAGTCGAACAAGTGGACGAATTAAGAAAGTCTCTCACAGTAAAACGAGAGGAATTAGACAGCAAAAACGAAGCAGCTAATGATAAATTGCAGCAGATGGTTTTATGAAATAATCTCATTTCTGTTTACAGCTCATTGACCAACAGGAAGCAGAAAATAAACGAACTGAATCGAGAGAAATGCAACTGAAAATAAAGTCAGAGACTGAAAAAATTGAAGAACGACGAAATACGGTTAATTTAGAATTATCTTTGGTCGAACCTGCTGTGGATGATGCTAAAATGGGTGATTACTTTTAATAATGATCAATAATTCAGCTGTCAAGAGCATTAAAAGACAGAATCTTGTTGAGATAAAATCGCTTAATAGTCCCCCGGCTTCGATTAAACTTGCTGTCGAGTCAGTGGCAACTCTGCTTGGAGAAAAGAATTTGGATTGGAAATCATTAAGGTCGTTCATAATGAAGGAGAATTTCATTTCGACAGTCATCAACTTTGTAGCCACTAATATTCCGTAAGATATTTCGTTTTTCACTCGCATAGAGAAGACGTTCGGGGAATATTTGTAAAGAAATATGTGGATAATCCTGAATATAATTTTGAACGAATCAACAGAGCCAGTATTGCATGTGGTCCTCTCGTAAAGTGGGCATTAGCACAAGTAGGGGCAGTATTTGAATCATTTTCCAGATTAATTATGCAGAAATATTGAATAAAGTGTCTCCACTTCGTGAGGAGCTGAAATCCTTGGAGAAAGAAGCCGAGATTACATTGAAAAAACAGGAAGAAGTGGACAGGCTTATTGAATCTCTCGAAAAAAGTATTTCCAAATACAAAGAGGAATACGCTCTCCTCATAAGTCAGGTGCAGACCATTAAAGGCGACATGCAGTTGGTTGAAACTAAGGTTCTGTGTAAAATGGAATATGTTTAAGGTTCAACGATCCATTAATCTCCTCAATAATCTTTCCGATGAAGGAAAGCGATGGAAAGAGACAAGCAATGGTTTTATTGACCAGATTAATACTGTCGCCGGGGATTCTTTATTGTCTGCTTCTTTTTTAGCATATGCTGGTTATTTTTATCAAAACATTCGTGATTCCTTGTACAAGTCGTGGGTTACCGTACTGGAGAATAGCAATATTCATTTTAGGAAAGACTTGTCCAGGATTGAAGTGAACTGAGAATTTAATTTTTTAGTTTTTGTCTACCCCCGACGAGCGTTTGATCTGGCAATCGAATGACCTTCCAATGGATGATTTATGCATTGAGAATGCAGTAATGATGAAAAGATTCTTTCGCTATCCATTGGTGATTGACCCATCAGGACAGGCTTTCAGTTTTATAATGAAGGAATTATCCCATAAGAAGATGACCAGGACCAGGTAGATGTTATTAAAAAGACCATTAGTTTTATTGACTCTGCCTTTCGTAAAACATTGGAGAGTTCTATGAGATTTGGGACTCCTCTTTTAATTCAGGACGTGGAGAATTATGATAGCATAATCAACCCACTCCTCAACAGAGAAATCAAGAGAATTGGGGGAAGAGTAGTCGTTACTCTCGGAGACCAGGACATTGATTTGTCGCCATCCTTCTCTCTTATTCTGATTACTCGCGATAATACGGTTTTTTTTCCCATGTGATATTTTTAGTTTGAGTTTCCTCCCGATATTTGTTCGCGTGTAACCTTCATTAATTTTACTGTAACTCGAAGTAGCCTGACCAGCCAATGTCTGAATCACACCCTCAGCACGGAGAGGCCGGATATTGAAGCTAAACGACGGGATCTTCTCAGATTACAAGGGGAATTTAATATTACGTTACGAAGACTTGAGAAAAATTTATTGAGTGCCCTAAATCAAGCCAAAGGGCGTATTCTTGATGATGATTTGTGGGAATATTCGTTATTAAACATTAGTGTCCTTACAAAACTCGAAAGTCTAAAGAATGAGGCATTTATGGTCGGACAAAAGATAGGAGATACTGATGCGGTCATGGCACAGGTAGATGATGTCCTTGAACAGTTCCGCCCTCTTGCTATTTCTTGCAGCTCCATTTTCTTTACCCTTCAAGCTCTTTCACAGGTAACTGAGTTCTAATTACATTAAGATTCATTTTCTCTATCAATTTTCTCTTGACTTTTTTATGAACATTTTCGATGGGATTCTGAACAGTCCTCGTCTTAAAACCTTAAAGTCATATCAAGATAGATTCAAGTTCATATGTCGACAGTTATTTGAAAACATATTTTCACAAGTGTCAGTCTCTCTCTTCCACCACGACCGAATTGCATTTGCTCTCCTAATGGCCAGGATCTATGTCAAAAGATTCGGAAGGTAGGCAAAATGATTAGATGTGGTTTAGTGTGTCCATTGAAAGAGAATTTGACTTTTTGATGAGCAGTCATCGATCAAAGGGAACGACTGAATGTGAACGGATTGATTTGTCCCCAGAACAGATTGATGGATTGAGTTCTTTGTCTTCGCTTGATTCATTCCGGGATGTGTGGAAGAGGCTTGATGGGCTCATGGATTGGGCCAACTCTGTTCACCCAGAGTCCGTTGCCCTTCCCTCGGAGTGGATTTCTGATAACATTGGTTTTGTGAGCTTGATTAATACATAGTTGTGGGCTCTATGAATAAACTACTTCTCGTAAATGCATTG
This sequence comes from Octopus sinensis, assembly GCF_006345805.1. NCBI lineage: Eukaryota > Metazoa > Mollusca > Cephalopoda > Octopoda > Octopodidae > Octopus > Octopus sinensis. Next base: position 9,302 of record NW_021834437.1, read on the forward strand.
CGGCCTGATAGGCTGTTGTCTATGGGAAGGATTTTTGTCAATCAAGTTATGGAGTGTGATTTTTATCAGCATTGTGAATGTGATCCTGATCTGTTTGACATATCTACTAACGTTAAATGTGTTGCTGAATAGTTTAGATATCTTCTAATACTCCGATTTTGTTATGTTCTAATGCTGGATATGACGCATCTTATTATGTGGAAGACATGGCTAATCTTCATGCCCGTCATCTCATTTCTGTTGCTCTGGGATCTCCTGAAGGAGTTATAATGGCAGGTAAGGCAATCAATTCTGCTGCAAGAGGAGGGCATTGGGTTCTTATAAAAGTAAGTGAAATAAGATTTAGCGTATAGAATGCACATTTATCGCCTAACTGGTTGAATCAGCTCGAAAAGACATTTCGTGGAATGGGGCTTCACCGTGATTTTCGTATATTTATCTCACTGGAAATAAATATAAAGGTTGGTAGGAGCATAAATATCACTTCAGTTGCCGTCCAATCTATTACGTTCTGGGAGGGTAATAGTTATGGAGGCTCCAGCGGGAATTAAAGCCAATTTACTGCGGACATATGACACTGTATTAAGATACGTGGAAATTCGTCCTCCCACCGAGAGGAGCAAACTTTATTTCATGCTTGCATGGTTCCATGCTATAGTGCAGGAGAGGCAATGCTTTTCCCCTGTTGGCTGGACAAAGAACTACGAGTTCAACGAAGTAGATTTGAGGGCTGGATTTGAATTAATTGATCATTGGATTGACACGACTGCTTTGGTAGTGATTGGTTAGTATGAGTAGGGTCGGAATAATCTCCCTCCTTCAAAAATCCCGTGGAATGCGATAATAACGCTCATGTCGCAGTCTGTCTATGGAGCTAAAATAGACAATCCGTTTGATCAGAGACTTCTCGATACATTCCTCAAGAAATTCTTTTCTGTCTTGATTTTCGAGAAAGATTTTCTTCTTCTGAATTCTCGCAACGTGATGATGCATTTGCCAGAGTCGAACAGTTTTGAAGACTGTATGGATTGGATAAGGAAAATAAGCGATGATCAATTCCCTGAATGGCTTGGTCTTCCTAACAATATTGAGGCTATCAGGCTTATAAAAAAAGGCAATTAATGAATTCTCATTTATACATAGGAAAAGAATTGATTTCTAATCTTTTAAATGTATCCGCCATCGACCAAAGTTCACTTGATGAGTCTTTTTCTGATACTTCATTCCCTCCGTCCTCTCTACTCAATTCAATTAATCTTTGGATGGACATACTGCCACAAGTATACATTCTTTTTTTATTCAGGCACTTTTCCCGCTATCTTCCTCTAATGATGAAGATCCCCTCTCTCGTTTTTTTAATAGGGAGTGTCGTCTTGGAAGTCATTTGCTTCACTCGATTAGGACTGATTTGGATAGTGTGCTATTAATATGTCAGGGAAAATTACGCCAAACGAATTATACTCGATCTCTCATTTCGAATATTATTGCAGGAGTTGTCCCCTCTTCATGGAGGAAATACACAGTGCCTATCCATTGCAATGTTCATGTTTGGATTAAGGATTTTGCATTAAGAATTCATCAACTTAATAAGATTGTTGGATGTATACGTCACAAGTCTATTTGTTTATGGCTTGGTGGACTATTTTCACCTGAGGCATTTTTTTCGGCATCAATGCAATGTGTGGCAAGAAATGAAAATTTACCGATCGAAAAACTAGTTTTGGAAGTCACAATAAATGAAGAAAAAGCTGGAAATGACTCGTTTAGAGTATCCGGTAACACAACATATTTTAATTTAAAGATATGATATTATTCGGTGCTACTATAAAATCTGATCGTCTTCTTTTGACTGATGAAGTTTCTTCATTGATTCCAAATATGTTTCTCAGGTGGAAAGTCAACGAACCTGGGCTATGTAGTCAGAATATAGTCAGGCTGCCGTTATATCTTAACAAGACACGAGAGCAATGCATTATGTCGGTCCTTTTCTCGGTAGAACAAGATCAAATCATTGAGGATTTTTATACACGTGGAGTCTGTTTGTTGTGTTCTCAGCTCGACTAACATATTCTCTTTTATCATTAATCGCATTTATTTGTTTTTGAATATTATTATTAGGGTAAAGTTAATGATTTTAATTCATTTCATAAGCTAAAACCCTTCTATTTGTCTCATTATAACAGAATATTTTAAATTCTTTTATTTTTGATAAAGATCCAGTTTTTGAACAGGTCAATGTGATTATTCCTTCTATTATTAAACGTTTATTCATTTTCTCTCCCTTTGCAGACCTCCAAGAAGGTGCAGTCTACCGCCTATTAGAAAAGTGTTGGATCGGCGAGCATGAAAGCTTTCAATAATGATTAATGTGACCATTTTTTGTCAACCAAAAAACTTTTAAAGCTTTTTAAGTTTTTGATTTTTTCTTTCTTTTCATACTATTGTATATTTTTTTAGTTTGCATGTATACCGTGAGTCGAACAAAGAACAATTTTGCAAGTTTTTCTTTTATCGAAAAAGTCTATTAATCAAGAAATTTACGTAATTTTATAGAATTTTAATTTGAAAAACATTTGTTAACTTGCTTCACATTTAACTTCGAGTGCTCTGGAGGCTAAATCTGCTGCTAAGAAGGCTGAAGATTTATTCTCCCTGTCGAAGGAGTTTTTCGTGGTGCCGATAGCGGTGGAGACGTCGGGTGCTCTTGGTCCAAAGACGGAAAAGTTCCTTAGCAAGCTCGGAGCCAAAATCTCAATGGGCACTCACGATCCTCGGGAGGTCTACTGGCTATTGCAGCGGTTCTCGATCGCTATTATCCGGGGAAACAGTTTGGCAATCCGCCAGGCTGTATATCGTAAACATAATAATGAATATTTTTGATTAATTAAATTATTTGTTAACTTTGAAAATACAATAATTTTTCTATTAATCTGTAAAATTGTTAATTTATTGTTGAATTAATTTATTTATCAACTTTTTATAAAATAGGTTTATGTTTACTCAAAACACTACAAAATATGCTTGTTGATGTTACAGAATATTTACTTCCACTTGGAATCTTTATTGTATCCTTATTTTTCTATCTAATTCCTTTCGTCACTAAAATAATTCATTCAAAATCAAAATTTTGTTCAAATTTATCTAATGAGTGCTTTGTAGATGGAATTTTATGCACATTAACACTAACTATATTCATTCCGGCTTCTAATATGTCATATAAAAACGCATTGAACTGCTTTTCATTTAAAGATAAATTTTCTTTGGATGCTTCAGTATTCATTGTGCTCATATTTTTTATTATTCTTCTTATTGAATCCATATTTTTGAAAAGCCGTAAGAAAAATAATGGAAATTCAAACGACTTTTTTGTCTCCTTTTTAGCTATCACTATCCACTCTTTCTTTGATGGAATTACTATGGGCCTTCAAAAACATACTGAAAATTTGATTCCTGTTTTTTTCGGTATCATTTTTCACCGAATTTTTGTTTCAATGGCAACCGGAGCCAGAGCATCTGCTAATTGTTTTACCATTAAAATCCAGGCAATTTTGGCTTTAATTTTTTCTACTTCTTTTTTGGCGGGAGTTATGTTGGGATTTTGTAATTTTCAGAGACAGTATGTATGCTACGGAAGAATTTTTGAAACTGTTGTTAATTCCTTAGGTTCTGGTTTTCTTTTATACGCCATCTTTGTACAGAAAATGGGACAATATGCTGGAACTCCAAAATATTGCTTTTGGGCTTTCATGGGAGCCTTGTCAATGATTTTTATTCAATGCTTATTTTAATTTTTTAATTGGTATACAACCTATATTTAGTATATATTGAGTACATTAGAAAGTAACATCTGTCATATAATTAAATTTCCTGTCTATTACAATAATAAGGGTCTGCATCACTTAAATAATATTAATACAGACAAATACTTATAATTTATGAAAGTAACTCCTTAGAAGATCTGGTCGAGACTATGTTTTGGTATTATTTATTTAGAAATTAGTTATAGTTTGTAGATATATCAAGATCATAGTGACCTTGAAATTATTTTCGTTAGAAATTATTTTTGGCAAGGTCTGCGATGTTGAATAATAAATATCTTTTTAAAGATTAATTTTGAAAATATTGATTAATAAATTTGTGACTAGACAATCTTATAATCTATAAGCTCGAACTTTTGAAATCTGTATATTAAAAACAATTGATTCTGTATATCTTAGGTTTCTTTAATTGAATATGATCTAAAATATCATGTTTAGAAAATTAATTTTATATTTCATTAATCATATTAAATTGATTTCTATAATTCATTCACTTTTGATCTGGTGTAAATTTAATGTCAAAAAGACATAAAATTGGAACTAATTAAGACACGCAGGAGAACGGATTGACAGATAATTGCTCCGGGGAATGGAAAAAAGAATCTTTTCAAAAAGCCAGCTCGTCTCGTTGCGGTTAAATGTTCTATACCTTTCCAAGTTCAATATGGGAATTTCCAAATTCAATATGGGATTTTCAAGTTCAAGGATTTTCAAGTCGGTTATTGAATTCATTTATTAATTTAAAATCGCCTTACATTATAAAATGTACGTTAATAAAAAGAAAGAATTAGCTGAAAAAAGAAAAAATTTGTTGACTGTTTACAAAAATGATGGGGATTGGAATCAAGTTGCATGTTCTCTCGGAATAAAAAAAACAACTGCATACAGGTGGATAAAAGAAGGCTTTAAGGATGATTCAAGAGGTGGTTTTCGATATTCAAAAATTTCAAATACCGTACTTGAAGAAAATGAATTCACAGAAAACAAAATACTTCGACTTGCACCTTACAGTCCAATGTTAAATCCAATCGAACAAATATGGTCTAAAATGAAAGCTTTTGTAAAAAGAAAAATGGCTGAAAATCTTGGGAATATCTTAGATAGAAATGAACCTGACTTGTCAAAAACAGAATTTCGGAAACAGAGATTCGAGGATTTAATTAAACAATCTATGGACGAAGTTACTCCAAAGATTTGTGCTAAGTTAATAGCCAGAATCCAAGGACTATTGCCTTCTTTATTAAATTACAAGGACGTAACATTTTAATTTTTCCGTTTGATATAAATGAGTCATGATTTTTTTTCAAATATTTTAAAATTAACTTGGAAATCCCATATTGAATTTGGAAAATCCCACTTTGAACATGGAAATCCCATATTGAATTTGGAAAATCCCACTTTGAACATGGAAATCCCATATTGAATTTGGAAAATCCCACTTTGAACTTGGAAATCTCATATTGAATTTGGAAATTCCCATATTGAACTTGGAAAGGTATAGAGCAGATAGTGTTAATTAATATCTTAGACATTATAAGGCGTTTTAGTCATTTCAGAGTATCATGATTGGATATAAAAATAATTAAATATCACTTGACAATTTAAGATATCTTTTAATATGAAGTAGGCCAAGTTATATTTACCATACTTGGCCATCTTATTAGACAGGAAAAAAATAGTGTACGTCATGTTTATGAAAATCACAGTTTTTACATTTCAAAGATCCATTCTAAATCACGTTTAAAGAATTAAGTTGGTAGCACATAGGGGACGCCACATGATAATTGAGGTTCATAAACAGATAAAATTCGCAGGCTTAAGTTTTGTAACTTTACAGTTGTGATTTACAAAAATTACTATATTTAAAAGAAATGTTAGAGGATTGACTTACAGTTGTCCTGGTAATCCTTTGGAACGGTCAGTTCATCTTGCAACGGACAAAAGTTTAGGAAGAGATAAAGACTCAGAGAGGAAAGCATATTTTTTGAAGCCAGAAGTTTATTTAAAATAAATAAAATGTTTACTATCAAGGAAATGAATAATTAAAAAACTAACAATTAAAAAATTGAACATTAATACAATCATTTATTAGCATGATAATTGAAAGTATTTTAGGGAATGAATAATTAAAAAGTAACTACATTTAGAAATAAAACCTCAGAGCTAAATTTAGACATTCATGTAACATCATTAAGTATTTTCATCATACAGAAAATAGTTTTATCGATTATCTTATGATCAAAAAAGAGATTATAAATTATCTTATTGATAACTCTTCTCTGAGTTTAAGTCGTGTTTGAAAAATTTTTTCGTCGCGTTTCAACAAATCAATTTCTAGACGTGCAACTAACGATCTTAAATTGAACAAACACAAGATTCTTGGAATTAATCCGATTTATGGGAGAAGTTTGATCAAGGAATCATTAGATCATTCGAATCGCATTTTAACAAATTTAAATTTAAACATATAATTGAAAAAATAAATAACAAGAGCAAATATTGAATGCTATAACAAATTAACGCTGAAAGATGGAGTCTTATTTTCTTATCTTGCCTGGAAAAATGTGTTGGTGGATACAATATCAAAATGTTTTCAGCATGCCAAATAAGAAAAAACATTGAAAAACCTATTAAAGGAGACCACAAAATAAAAAATTTTGAACAAATTATATATAAATTAATGATCTCAGAATTTCTACAAAACAATAACGATGAAAATGAAAATTTAGACAGTTCAATTATTGAAGATTATGAAGGAAACAAATTTATTACACATCGAGACGCGATAAAAAGTGTTTTGGACCTCAAACAATATTTTTTCACGAAATATTCAATTACTTGCAACTGTCAGACTTGATCTCTTTCCAGACATATTGCGATACTTCTCCCAGGACAACCTATTTTTAGGGTTTGCTACTTTTTTGGGCATTTATGCGAGGGAAATTGTACCAAATACCTCCTCCATCGAACAATCTTTGTCCAGTTGTTCTGTGGAGTCGATCTTTTCCAAAAAAACCAACGCTGTACATACCTCTTACTATTTCAGGAACTCAATCGAGTTGGTGAACCAGCCACATACGAATCGATATGACCAAGAAAGACTCTATCCGTAACACAAAATATGTAGTTTCTGAAATTGGTGCAGGAGTCATGTCGTTGCTCTATAAAGCATGTTGTGTATGAAGCTGGATTTATTTCCGTTTATTAGCCATCCTGCCAATCTGGCGACGACAACATTTAAAAAAAAAACTTCAACTCGCAAAAAATCTGGAACACAAAGTGGTCACCAGTTGCTTAAAAAAGATACAAATAACAGAACATGGACTCTCTTAGATGGCAGATTACACGCTTGTTATTCTTCCAAAGATCTGTCGTCACTACGAGATTTGTAATCAACCGAAATTTAGACAAAAACGTATCCAGGGTGTGTCAGTCTCGAAAAAGATTGCGTTGCTTCAAATTAAAGAGGGAACAAGGCACAAAGATGTAATATGTACGCGGAAAGAACAGGGGGCATTAAACGCCTATGTGAAATGATACTAAATCTACCACTAGGAAAATTTGATTACCTAATGATTTTGCGTTACTGCAATGAAAAAAATTAACAAAACTTCGTAACATCAATATATCGCATTAAACCTAATTCAATTATGCTAAAGAATGTAGCTAAATATACAAAATACAAGTAATGTAAATTTTTCTATAGTTTTGTAAGATAGATGTCATTAATAAGTATGATATTTAAATTTATAGTAATTATTACTGCGCATAAAAATAAACAACCATGTTTTTAATTGTTAGAATAATTCTTGCCCACCGAAAATCATGTTGTAGTGTCGCTTCTCGGCCTTTTGGCTAAGATCAAAGTGTAGTATCTGTTCTTTCCAGCTTTATATCTGGGTGGTTAGCAAATCTCTAGGTTATTGCTGAACGGGTCAGTAATTGCTGCAGTTGACCGGATTATTTATTTAGGCGTGCTCTTAAAGCCGTCCGGTAAGTTGGATCATCACATTGCACGTACAAAAATGCGTGCAATGCAGCGACTAGGCGCGTTGCGTGCTTTCCGCCTGCGGAGAGGTCCCTGGCTACGCGTGTTTAACGCCATGGTGTTACCCGTGTTGACCTATAGCGTTCATGCCTGGCACTTCTGCGAGGACAGGGAGAAGAACGTTGACACGCTCAAGAAAGTCAGAAGCCCATCGTTTAGGATTGGCGAGAGGAGCTCTCGTACGCCTAGGAATTATCTTTCAAAAGCTTCCCTGAGATCCTAGAGACTAAGATAATGACTGAATGGTAGGTAAGGTGGCAAGTCTTAACTTGTGGCTAGAAAAGCCAGCTCGCCTCGCTAAGCGCCAGAAACGAGTACGTATTTCGACCTCTTCCTCTCCTCCGGAAGCGTATCCTGGAGAACATGCTATCCAAGGCAAGAGCGTCTCGGAAAAAAAATCCACACAGGTCACGTTCCAAACGAATGACCTACCTCCCATGAAAAAGAACGTAGTCATCCGTCAGGACGTTTCCCGTCGTTCCGAAGGAGTCCAACATATTCCAGTGTATACAGGAATCCAGCGGAATCCAAAGCCCTCTTCATGACATTATTGAGAAGTGCATGTCGCGGGCAACGGTCACCACTCTTCTTGCATGACAACGCGTGTAACCCGCTTTTTGAGATTATCGATCCACACCGACAACGGTGGGGTTGGCATATATCCAACCCCAGTCGTAAACACACGCCGATACGAACGGCTTCGTTTTCCAGGAGCAGACCATTAGACGCCAGTGGGAGAGCATTTTACGTTCCACTAAATGAGAACATCTGATGGCATCCCAACTCTTCTGTACAGAAGAAATCTCGGGGAGGTCAAGTCCGAGCATCCTGGACAACCCGCACATTGACGTATCGTCGCCATCAACGTGGCTGAAATATAAGAATAACTCTCCAATCAGGAAGGTTATTTTCATATTTGCAAAATAGAAACTTTTAATGGTCAAAGGAAACAATGTAACCACTGTAAAAGTAAGGCAATGACCGTTAACCATTTATCCACAAAGTATAGGAGTATGCTTTACCATGATTACACATGGAGGCATAACGAAATGGTGAGGTCTCTCCATTCTCTGCTCTGCAATAAGTATGGCTTGAGGCGGTCCAGAAAGTTGCGAACTTATCAAGTTTAATCGGTTTATGAGAACTCGAAGGTTTACTTCAAGATGGATACTCTTATACGCACCTTGAGTTTTGTCCAGCACAACAAACCCCATATTGTGTCCCAGGACAAAAACATCGGAAGGATTGTTATCGTAGACGTGTGCATCACGTGCCTAGCCCGTTTGCAGACACTAAAAGTGAAGAAAAAGAGAAAGTATAACCTCCTTGCAAACGAGCTATGGCTGATGCACCGTAGCAAAATCCATATTATTCTGTGTGATGACATGGGATGAACGGGTCACCAAATACCATAAGCGGTACTTAAGACAGATGGGTGTAGATAAGGTTTATATGCAGTCAACTGTTCTTAAGAGGACTCTGCAGAGTGTCTCGTTTGATGCTCGCCGATCCAGCCCTTTCCTGATACTGGAATTAGTTAAAAAATTACTTAGTTAATTAGTTCCTTAAATTAATTTGGAGTAGCTGCCATTTTAAGCTATTATTACGTCTCTTTAAATTGCATTTTGATTTTACCTTGCCTGGAATTTCAATGTGAATATGCTTAAAAGTTTAAGAATGTTAGTATTAGAATTTATTCAAAAGTTATTCTAAGTTTTGTTGGAAAATGTCTTCATAATCACGTTAGCTCAATGATCCTCGTCTCCTGGAATTTTTTTCCTCTTGGGAGAGCTTTCCACCAACGCACCATCAGCACTTTCATTCTCCGAACACAAGATTTTCCCGTTTGCTTCATCCGAGGGGTCCTCGCAAGATTGATTTGCCACTTCAGCCAACTGACTGGTTGCCGTAATGAATTCCTCTTGAGACGTATGGATTCCATGCCTATGTTCCACCACAATTGCCTCCAATGTCTTCTTCATGACAAGTCCCTGAATGTACGTTCTTGTCGGGCCTTCAACGGATAACTTCTCCATATAGGCTTTGTAACACGTTGAAACCACCCCGTCCCACGTCAGCACAATCGGAATAATTCGGACTGGTGCCCCTTAAAGCATCTTTAGTTCTCCAGCCAGCAAATCGTACTTATGCAGTTTCTCAACTTTGGTTTGTTTGAGTCTCTCCTGCGATGTAATCCCCACCTCAATTATGGTGATCTCATTCTTCAATCTGTCATAGATAAAGATATCTGGCTTATTGAACTGAACTTGCGTATCAGTCAATATTGGCGTATCTACTCTTATCTCAACATTTCGAGTCGATAAACTAGATTGTACTGAGTGAGACTTTAGTTTCCCAGTTTTCTTTATTCCAAACTGTCTGCATACGTGCAAATGGATGCATCTCACAACCTCATTGTGCCTTCTCACATAGTCACTGTTTAGCATTCTGTTGCACCGTGTAGCCTTGTGGTCTACTGTCTTCTTAGCTTTTTTGCAATGATCACACAGCGCACCACGCGCAGAAGAAAAAAACAAATTTCTATCTTGCAAGAGGCAATACAAAGCTTCACTTCTTGGTGTATTGTTCCCTTTGTACAGCCACTCGCTAGACATTTTGAGGTCGGAGTTAGAGTCTTCTTTAAACCTGAACAGGACTGAATGGAGTAACTTGTTCTTTATTTTGTTGGACAAATATTGTACATGAGCCTCTCTCAGGGATTTGTCAGTGATAGATTGTTTATCAGTCAATCCGTATTTAGAGGAAAGAAATCCTGCGATTGTCGCCATATGCGGTTTTTCTTTTTTAATAACCCGCAGGATCCCCGACCTCCTGAGACAGATAGCCGACTTCTTCTCAAAGGTTTCCAGAAAATGAAGCAGCATTAGTTCACTTTTAAAAGCAATTGATGTCAACCCCCTTCCCATGCACTTTCTTGAGAGGTATAGCCGCTCTTTATTGGCTGGCTTCAGGTGTATTTTCAGTGTTGTAAGTAATCTTCGTATTTGGAGATCAATATCGTCAAATTCGAAAGGTTCAGTATTGATTAGCCCAATGTAGTAAATTACTACATTCGTAACAAAACTCTTTGTTGTGCAAATAAATCTGTTAACCAATGTCCGGTTATACAAAGAAAAGGTTTATTTGCTGTGGTAGCCGTCCAAATATCAATTGTCAGGGACAAAAATTGATAGAATCGATATCATTTGTAATCGTTGCTTTAACATTTTTGAAAATTTCAGGAATAATATTTTCCGAAAAATATTTTCTGGAGGGAATACAATAATTTGGAATAATATGATTTAGTAATCGAATGAAACCAATATCACCAACAATTCAATTATTATTAAAAAAGAAACTAATTAACTAAGTAATTTTGCTAACTAAGTCCAGAGCCTTCAAAGTGAGCAGAAGGTGGCACTCCACGCACCTCCTCCCCTTCTTCCTCCTCTTCTCTGGCACTGTAGACCTTCGAGAAGGTGCAGTCCAGCGCCTCTTGCTGACTAAACGTCAGGAAAGGGCTGGATCGGCGAGCATCAAACGAGACACTTTCCAGAGTCCTCTTAAGAACAGTTGACTGTATATAAGCCTGTAGAGACTTATCTACATCCAACTGTCTTAAGTACCGCTTGTGGTATTTGGTGACCAGTCCATCCCATGTCATCACACACGGGATGACATGGACTTTGCACTGGTGCATCAGTCCTAGCTCGTTTGCAAGGAGGTCATACTTCCTCCTTTTCTCCACTTCCACTATCTGCAAACGGTCTAGGCACGTGATGCCCACCTCCACGATAACAATCTCCCTGTCCTTATCGTGGACCACAATGTCGGGTCTGTTGTGCTGGACAACAATCGAGGTGCGTATGGGGGTATCCACCTTAATGCACACCCGCGAGTTCTCACACACCGATTGAACTCGATGGGTTCGCAACTTTCTGGACCGCCTCAAGCCATACTTATTGCAGAGCAGAAGATGGAGGGACCTCACCACCTCGTTATGCCTCCATGTGTAATCATGGTAAAGCATACTCCCGCACTTCGTGGCTAAATGGTCAACGGTCATTGCCTTACTCTTACAGTGGTTACACTGTTTCCGTTGACCATTAAAAAAGTTTCTATCCTGCAAATATGAGAACAACCCTTCTGATCGGGGAGAGTTATTCCCATATTTCAGCCACGTAGATGACGACGATACGTCAATGTGCGGGTTGTCCAGGCTGCTAAAGAGAGTCTTGTGAAGGACTTTTAAGTTGATCTTTTTAATTAAAGACTCCTTTTGAAGTTTAATCAACTCCTTCACATTAACTTGGGTAGCACCTAGACCATACTTAGCCGACACATAGCCTTTTATGGTCCCTAGGTGTGTACCACGCGCTTTTTCAGCAGCAAGGATGGCAGCCTTCCTTTGGGATATACTCGACCCACTCCACAAGGTGTCGTGCATCTTAGTAAGAATTCGCTCACTTAAGTGTACGATGTTACTCAGTCCACGTCCTAGCTGCCCGCGAGACAAGTACAATCTCTCCTTATTGCTTGCCAACACGTGGACATGATTCTCTCGGAGTACTCTTCGGACAATAAGGTCCATTTCATCGTACTCACTCGGCTCGAATTCGATCAGGCCAACGTAGTAGTTTAGCAATGAGATGGCGTACTCGTTCAAGGCATAAGTTCCGTGCATTAAGCCGAGTCTTACATAACATTGCCGCCCTACTACGCACACCCTCCACTACACACTTTCTCGTTTCGGGTGTGATTAATGAGGCTGGACTCTCAACCACACCAAGATACTTATATCCTTGGTGTTCCTCCAAGACTTTGACTAGGTCACCGCACACAGGGGTGTTAGTCGCCGACTTGTCGTAGTTGAGCTCCAACCCCACGGCCTTCATGAAACCTTTCAGGACTTTGCCCATCAAGTGGAGGATCTCTGAAGACCGAGCGAACAGCTTAATGTCGTCTATGAACATGAGATGGTTGGTGCTAAAACACCCTCCTTCATGTTCGATCGACATTTGTTCGAATTGGGCAGTGAGGACTCTACTCCGGTTCTAGGCAGAGGACGAACAGCAGCGGAGACATGCTGTCGCCCTGTAATATGCCCCACCAATATCACCAACAAATGAATAGGGTAATAAATTAACTGCAATCATTTCTCCAATTAATTTATGAATTATTTTTGATTTATGATCGTCAATATTCCACATATTTTTCTTTTCTATAACTTGAGTAAGTGTTAACTGCTTCAATTGAGCAAAAGGTCGTTTTTTCTGTAACACATTTGTTCTTCAGCTAATTGTTCACTATGATAAACCCTAAGATGATTTATCATATTAGATGTTGTAAATGTCTTTCGCGTTCGTCCTCCTCTTGATATTAAAATATCGCATAATTTACATACGCAAAAAAACGAATTATCGTCTAAGACAGAGGTTTCCAAGCTTTTTTTTACGCGCCTCCTTAGAGAAAAAGTACAATCTTGCGCCTCCCTTTATATTCCATAATATAATACAATTATTATTTTATCAAAAACAATTTTTTAAAACAAAAAGTTAATGAGATAATTTTTTTTCCATCTTGGCGCAAAGTTTTTCAAATCTTGGTGTCATCGCAGAGAGTGCTACTCTTAGCTCATTAGTCACTACTAAACGAGTTCGATATTTAGATTTAATTGCAGCTAGTGCAGAAAATCCAGTTTCGCATAAATATGAAGTAGCAAATGGCAACAAAACTTTCATTGCTTTATTCGACAAAATTTCATATTCCGTTCTTACATTCAACCAAAAAGAAATTAGCGGTTCTCTCTCAAATTTTTGTTTCAATAATGTATCGCATGACAATTCTATCAATTTTTCTTTTTCAAAAGTTGTCAATGCAAATTGATTATCTTCTTCATCAATAAATGGATTCTGTATCCATTCGAACATTTTACAGTCGAGATCTTTAAAATAGTGAGCAAAATGCTTCAACAAACAATCCAAATGTTCAGCAAATATGTCTTTGTTTGCTTCAATGTTCACTATGGCGCAAAAGGTGTTTAAAAGTGGAAACATGTCATAGATATTTTTTTGTATATTTGATTTCCATAATACCAATTTTTTCATAAATGCTTTTATTTTGTCCTTTTGAGAGAATAAATGTAGTTGTGGTCCCTGCATTGATTTATTCAATATACTCAATTTCCCAAAAATGTCAACTAAATAGGCAAATTTGACAATAAAGTCATCATCCCTGAACAACTTTGCATCTTCAATATCATTTTCATCAAGAGATCCCTGAACAACTCATCCCTGAACAACTTTTACATAGATATAATTTTCTAAAAAATGTTTCTGAAATACTTTTCGCGCCTCCCTTGACACGAGTCAACGCCTCCCTAGGGAGGCGCGCCTCCCCATTTGGAAACCTCTGGTCTAAGACATCAAAAAATTTCCATACAACGCTCGACATGTTAAAAAAAATATTTAATTACATTTTTAATAAAATAAATTACATATAAATATATTTTTATGTATAATATAATGGCCGATTAATCGGTATCGGTGAAATTGGCCGATAATCGGTAATCGGCAAAATCCAAAAATGGTTATCGGTGCATCACTACTAGTAATTATATAAAGACAGGGCATACTCGTTGATTGCTTTGAAGAGGTTCGCTGAGTTTAGTTTTGTCTTTGCTAATCCAATAACTCTTTTTTTAACATTCTCGAAGATTGTCTCCAACACTTTTTGTTTTTGTACATTGCTTCCCCGGTCTTCAAGCACTCCTAGGTATCGATAGCCTTCGATTCCATCCAGAGTTCTGCAGCTCTCCAATGATTCTAGATTAGTCGCAGACTTCTGAGAGTTCATTTCAAGCCCCGCAACTTCAAAGTACTCAACAATAGTATCCATCATTTTAATGACAGTTTCTTCTTTGTGTGCAAGAATCTTTAAGTCGTCAACAAAAATAGGTGGTTCGTAGAGTATGCCAGCATACTGGGGTCTTGCTGATCTATCCACAGCTTGGGAAATTTGGAATTAAGTATTCTGCTCAGTGGATCCATTACCAGTACGAACAATTGCGGGGATAAGGCGTCTCCTTGTAGAATTCCACAATTCAATTTAACAGCCCCAATTCTCTTTTTCCCGAAATGAAGGCAAACTGTCCACCTCTCCACCAGACTTTTTATAAAGTTGGTTATCCATAAAGGAATTCCCGAGCAGTCCAACACATGAAACAGGAATTCGTGATCCACCGAATCGAAGGCTTTCTTAACATCCACCCATGATGCACAGAGATTATTGCCATATTCTCGATTTATGCACTGATTGATAAGGGTTTGTTCCTTAGCACCCTGACATGTCTCCTCGTCCCCAATTGATTTTCAGAGACCAAGCCGAACGCATCCACATAGTCAGAGAGTTTGATGTTTACACATTTTGTCACAAGTTTATAGAGAGCAGGCATGCACGTTATTGGGCGCAAATCACGGGGATTTTCACAAACTTCTTTCTTCGGAATCATGTAAGTGACGCCCGTATAGAACCAGTCTTCAGGGATGTGTTCCTTATTAACTATTCTGTTCACTTCCCGACACAGGTATCCATGTAGTGAGTCAAATCTTTTGATGAAGAAATTATACACTCCATCGCATCCACATGTCTTCCAGTCGTTGGACCACTTAATGGTCTGTTTAATGAATTCCTCAGTTAACTCCGAGGGTGCACTCTCGATACCGGTGACCCTCCTGTCACGAACCCAGCTGGCTTAGGAGGGTTCTTCTTGGACCAGACCTGCTTCCAGAAGGACAAGCAATCATTGTCACTGAACTCAAACTCAGCGAGCATCTTATCTCCTGATACTTGCCTATAAAATCTTTTCCGATTCAACTCGAAGCACCAGTCTATCCTTTCGAAATTCGGTCCTGGATTTATGCATCAATATCTTCTTTTCTTTTATTCGAATCATATCTTGTAAAAATGCAAAAAAATATAGAGAAAAGATTATCAAAAAACAATGATTAATTACTATATTTAAAGTCTTGTTTTTTTAAATAAATGTTTCAGATGTTTATTTAAATGTTCAGAATCATTCAAATAAGTAGTTAAAAATTATAGAAAATTTTTTACAAGATAGGATATTGATTATTTCTCTTACTCGCCAATTTTGGCTTGACTGTATTTAAAAATAAAACGTCAGAGCTGAGTTTAGACAATCAAGTAACATCATAAAGAATTCTCATCATTCGAAAAATAGCTTAAGCCATTCGAAATAATCAAAAGTATGTTAGGTAAAAGAATAATTACAAGTAACTATTTAGAAATAAAACGTCAGAGCTGAGTTTAGACAATCAAGTAACATCATTGAGCATTCTCATCATTCGAAAAATAGCTTAAGCCATTCGAAATAATCAAAAGTATGTTAGGTAAAAGAATAATTACAAGTAACTATTTAAAAATAAAACGTCAGAGCTGAGTTTAGACAATCAGTAACATCATTAAGCATTCTCATCATTCGAAAAATAGCTTAAGCCATTCGAAATAATCAAAAGTATGTTAGGTAAAAGAATAATTACAAGTAACTATTTAAAAATAAAGCGTCAGAGCTGAGTTTAGACAATCAAGTAACATCATTAAGCATTCTCATCATTCGAAAAATAGCTTAAGCCATTCGAAATAATCAAAAGTATGTTAGGTAAAAGAATAATTACAAGTAACTATTTAAAAATAAAACGTCAGAGCTGAGTTTAGACAATCAAGTAACATCATTAAGCATTCTCATCATTCGAAAAATAGCTTAAGCCATTCGAAATAATCAAAACTATGTTAGGTAAAAGAATAATTACAAGTAACTATTTAAAAATAAAGCGTCAGAGCTGAGTTTAGACAATCAAGTAACATCATTAAGCATTCTCATCATTCGAAAAATAGCTTAAGCCATTCGAAATAATCAAAAGTATGTTAGGTAAAAGAATAATTACAAGTAACTATTTAAAAATAAAACGTCAGAGCTGAGTTTAGACAATCAAGTAACATCATTGAGCATTCTCATCATTCGAAAAATAGCTTAAGCCATTCGAAATAATCAAAAGTATGTTAGGTAAAAGAATAATACAAGTAACTATTTAAAAATAAAACGTCAGAGCTGAGTTTAGACAATCAAGTAACATCATTAAGAATTCTCATCATCGAAAAACAGTTTAAGCCATTTAAGATAATTTAAAGTATGTTAGGGAAATGAATGATTAAAAATAACGTCAGAGCTGAGTTTAGACAATCAAGTCACATCATTAAGAATTCTCATCATCGAAAAACAGTTTAAGCCATTTAAGATAATTAAAAGTATGCTAGGGAAATGAATGATTAAAAATAACGTCAGAGCTGAGTTTAGACAATCATTTCATATCATGACATATCACTCATCTTTCGTTAAACTAAAATATGCAGGTGAAATGTATTTCATTTAATTAGTAATATCAAATTAAATAACGCACACAACAAAGAGAACAACAAGATAACGCGTGATTTATGCTTTTTATTTATAGATATATTGTAATTTATTATTTTACATTAATTTATATAAAATTTTAACAAACTAATTAATGCAAGTCAAAAAATTACCCCTGCCTATTCCAGTAGATAATCTCTCAATGTTTTCACTTGTTTATCGTTATTTTCTGCATTTTTTTCAAATGGAAAAGTAGTTATTTCAAGCGATCTCCTTCGTCATCTGTCAGGATCCTAATAAGTCATAAGTTGCAGTGGAGATTTTCTGTTTTTAAAGACCAGCTGATTTTACCCGATATTCTTATTTGCTCGTTTGTAATTTTAATACTTTATTAATAAAAAGAAGATGCAGTCCAGCGCCTCTCGGTGACTAAACGTCAGGAAAAGACTGGATCGGCGAGCATCAAATGAGATACTCTCCAGAGTCTTCTTAACTACAGTTGACTGTATATAAGCCTGTAAAGACTTATCCACACCCAGCTGTCTTAAGTACCCCTTGTGGTATTTAGTGACTAGTCCATGTCATCACACGCGGAAAGACATGAACCTAACACTGGTGCATCAGCCCTAACTCGTTTGCAAGGAGGTCATACTTTATCTTTTTCTCCACTTCCACTGTCTGCAAACGATCTAAAAACGTGATGCCCACTTCAGCGATAACTATCTCCCCGGTGACCTTATAGTGGACCACAACATCAGGTCTTTGCTCGTTTATAATGTATGCGATAGTAATAATCCAGATTAAGATCGAATTGTGGTTGAATGATAGATCGTAGATGATCTGCCCAAATAATTTTAGCGACAAATGGATCTGAAGAGGTTTTTAAGTTTTATCGACGATGGGCACTTTCTATTTTGTTAATATCGATCGTTTAGAACAGCGGTTCTTAAATGCGGCCCCCGGGGCCCACGATTTTTTTTGCGGCCCCTCTAGAGTAACTAACTTTTTTAATTTTTTAATAATGTTTAAATTTAATTATTCATTCTTAAGGTTAAACATATCCATAATTGGTGATTTCATTAATCAATTTGAAGCACGTTTTGGGGTACATTTATATAAATTTAATTTTTAGAATTTTAAAGAATTCCTTCCTTTAATGAAAATATTCACAACTCCATTCAGCGTGGAAATTAAGGATGCGCCTGCAAAGTTTCAACTAGAACTCATTAATTTACAACATGATATAGAACTGGCGGCCATTATTAATTTTTACGAATTAATTCCTCAAGACAAATTCAAAAATATAACACACAATGCATATATGAATCTACATATTTATGCGAATCAATATTTAGTAAAATGGAAAATATAAAAATATATAAAATATTTTTTGTGCGGCCCGCGAAGCTAATCTTAATTATCGATTTGGCCCTTGAGCTAAAAAGGTTGAGAACCCCTGGTTTAGAATAACAAGATCCTCCTTATTTTGATTGGCCCTTGAATCAGATTGCTGATAGTCAGACAACTACTTTTTTCCCTGACGTGTGATTTGAGCCAACTAAAAAACATTTATAGGTCGACGAATCGGAGAAGAAGACCAAGTGATTAACAAGATTTTCAACCTTCAGATTGTACAAATTTGGCAAAAAATCGCTGCTTTCGTTCCATCCGTAATTAAAAAATATACATTCTTAATAATTATTGATTAAATATAAATAATAGTTAAAATAATTGATATATTAAGTTGAAAATGCTTTTTTCTATGTGATACATGATAAATATTTCAAATAAACAGATATCTGTATAATTTTTAACTCAAATAAATAAATAGAACAAAAAGTTATGTCTACCTCCTAACCAAACGATTCCCATACTTCAATCAATGATACAAGATAAAATTCAAGGAGTTATGTACTGTGTAAACTGGAGACATTTTATAGCATTATCGATAAGAATAGAAGTCTATTGTGCCATGCTGGAGATGAAAAATTCAACAATTCTTTTTTTGTTTATACTGTTTTGGATATATGGAATATTGAATGTAAAATGGAATGGATTGTAAATAATGAATCGCCAGATATGATTATCGCTAACTGCTCTGTAAAAAATTAATTAGATTTATCACAGGAAACAAATTTTTCAATGACGAGTCTTTGGGATGTTTTTATTGTTATCTGCGGAAAAAAGTCGCCTCCTGGTTTATTAATGTTAAAAGTAAATATATTTGAATTAATTAAAGCTGACCAACTTAAAAAATCGTCTATCGAAATTTGGATATTTTGAAGATTAAATTGATTATTTGTTTAAAACAGCAAATAATTCTATAAAGTTTTTATTTTCACTTTTTCTCGCGTACTTAGCTTAATATTTGTATAATTTTGTTACACGAATTAGTAAGTCTTTTATTACATTTAAATCAAGAATAATATTCTGAGCTAAACTTTTTTAAGGATAAAATAGTAAAAAATTGTTCTAGGTTTTATAATTTTGCTGTGTTTTGTATCTTGGTTCATCCTCATTCATTGTCGTCTACTTGTAGTTTAATGAACCTTCAAAAAAGGCAAGCGTGTACGCAATTTGTGAGTTTTGTTACATCCTGTCTCCTAAGTATCCTGTGCGCCTTGATCGGCATAATTTTTAAAAAAAAACACATCTTACCCTTTTATTGCATTTGCCAGAAAGTGGAACCTGCACAATTTTAGATCCCTCTATTACAGAACCAAGGCAAAGTTACCCTAGAAAACTTCATATTTGATCTCTAAGAATTATATCACTTGTTCAATTTCTCGCTCTGAAATTGTCAAAAATGTGTCAATTGCCAGCCAAGTGGCTTTTGAATATAAATAATTGATCGGTTTATTGCCGATCTTGTGGATTTAAGCGCGTATAAATTGAAAAACAATGGATTTTGGTCATTGTTGACTCTCACCAAATTTGGTGTGGTCAGGCTACGTACAGTGACTCCTCTGAAATTGGCCATTTTTGGTTCCACGTGTTTTTGTGGTCAATTCGAGAAATGGCCAATTTGAGAAATAAAATCAATCTTTTGTGTAAATTAAATTTTGAATAAGAACAACTTTTATCCAGAAAATTTTAAGTAATTAAGCATTATTAATGTTCTTAAAGTAGAATTGGATGCCCATCTGCTTTTTTTGAGTTTTAATGACATTTTCCTTATAGCACCTTATGGATGTAATCAATTGAACTTCATGTTCGTTCTCAATGTTTTTTAGGAGGTCGTTTTCAATTTTAGTTAACTTAACCACAATGTCTTCTTTGTCAATTGAATCATTGGATTCTACTTCATTGAATTCTACTTCAGCTTCTACTTCTTCTTCATTTTTTATATTTTCAATATTCTCAACGTCTTGAAATGTATCATTTTCAGAATATTCAAAATTAAGAAATTCTTCGACTTCTAAGGGATCAAAAATGTCAGTTTTTCTACTGCAATATCTTGAACTTCAACTACATGATTCTTTTTGAATGGGTTGCTTGATATTTCTATGAATTTTTCGATAAATAAGTCGACATCTACTGGATCATTAGTTCTCATTTCTCCATGTAACTTGGTCATTCGAAAACCATGCCTCTTTTTGAATTTATGAAGGTATCCATTTGAGTTTTTAAAATTATCCAGTTTTAATTCAGCTGCGAATAAATTAGCCTTATTTGAAATTAAAGCATCATTAAGAAAGCCACCTTAATCATAAATTAGTACAAATTACCTTTAGACTCAATCGAATCCATCCATTCAACTAACATAGCATCAAGGTGTGGGAACTTAAGTCTATGCGCATTTTTTGAAGATAGATTTTGTTTTTTACACACTTTGAGAAAAAAATCTTTTTTCAAAATAATATTATTAATTGTTTTTCTGGAAATCTTCTTTTTAAACAAATGGGAAAATCTATCAGCCAAATACTGACATGAAACATCTTCATTTTGATTTTTATAAGTTAAAATCTGTATTTTTTGATAAAAAGTGAGACGAGTATAATTACCACGAGAATTGTTCGAAGACATAAAATAACAGGAATTTTATTAATTTGCAAATTATATAAAATATATTTTAAAATTTATGGTCAATTTGAGAATTGGCCACTTTCAATGGAAATTCGAATTTTTCTTAAGATAATTTTATAAGTGTGGTCAATTTCAGAGGTGGCCAATTTCAGAGGAGTCACTGTATTATTGTCAGGGAGCGTGGAATTTTCAATGTTTCTTTAACTGAGCCCAATTCTCTGTCAATTTTGTTTAAAAGAATTTGAATTTTTTGCTAAGTAAGTGGATAAACTACGCGTTTGTTGCTTCAGTGACTCCTTCCACTGCTAAAATCAAAGAATATTCTAGAAAGCAGGAACAAAACCTGCTATTGATTGGTCACAAACCTCGTTTTGATTGAATGGTCGGATTTCCGTTGTTTTTGAACTCGACATAGTTTCCTTTTTGACAGATTTTTTGTTAAATGTGAAGATATCTTTTTTATCCCGAATCCGGTCCGACGCAGTCGTGAATATCGAGTGCATTCCCAGGTTTTCTAAATCTGGGGTTCAAGCGAACAAGCATGCTTATCCTCTAATTTGAGTTGCCCAAATATGTCTGCCTCATAAAATTCCGACCTCACGGATTGTTGTTCTGCATGTTAAATTAGTGGTTTCTGCTTGTCCTACTCCGACAATCAAATGGAGTAGTACTTTTCACCACCTTTTGGTGAAACCTCTGAACTTTTCGGTGCTATTTTTAGTCCTCGACTCCATAATCAGTCAGCCATTATAAAATATAATTAGAGTTTTTAATTTCGCTTCACAATTTTAAAATGACTCGTCACTTGACGCCAATTCATCCTGTAGTTTGGATTCCTGTCCTACTCAGGTTTTATTTTAGTTCAAATCTTGATAAAATTAAAAATGGCATTCGACAAATAACACATAACTGCACCGCAGAACTAACGCTGTCCTGGAGTACACACTCGCTAAGAAGGGAGTGCAATGGCATTTCCACGTATGGAGGACGCTTTTTCCCCAGGTTTTGCTGGACGGTACCACCTGTAGCCCACTCGGAAGACATTCCACGCTTCGGCCAAGCTGACTCGGATGCTATTAGCAGCTTAGCGGACTTTGTCGGTGAAGACGGTAACTCGGATGTTATGTTTGATTTTAACTGGAGCTCTTTTTTGTGCTTTTTACGCTAAGTTTAAGTGGAATTTTGAAATCACAATAATGAAAAAACCTTTGAAAAAACCTTTTTTTAAAGTCTTAAAGTAAGTAATCTATTTTATTTTAAAAACAGAGACAGTGACATAAATTTTTGACGTCCGATACAACGAGACGGCTGCTCTAGGCTCTCGAACTCTCCTGAGGGAACGTCTATTTGCTGTCTGGAGACAAGCTAGGCGGTTACCGGTCCCGATTGATAATTAGGTCGGTCACTTGAGATCGTCTCCGGTAAGACCGGATAGATTTCTCAATGTGAAGAAGTTCAGGGATGTACTATAAATTATTTTGAATAAATTTATATTGTATTAATACAACAGCTTATTAAAAAACTGACATTCTGGACCATATTCCCTGTTAAAATACTACACACTCTGTGATAAAAAAACATTTCAAAACAAATTTAACGAAAAGTTAAGAAAAGTAGGAAAACTAGAGTACTAATCCGCCATCGAGAAAGTCATCAATCATAATGTCCCAATCTTCAACCCACTCATCTCCCTCCAAGACTTCATAACACTTAAGTATATGGTCTTCAGTATAACCCCCAATGGCATACAACCGTTCCTTTACATTCAACAACGTAAGCTAAAACTATTACAACTTGGCATCAACATTTGATCTCGGATTCTGTAATGATGGACCACTTCGCCACGAATCGGTCTCAATAGTGTATATATAAACGTCACTGACGTCCCCAGGATAATATTCCACAATTCCGTGTCCCCCCACCATGTAAATCTCGCCAGACAGGACTGCACAGGCGGTGCTACTCAGAGGTTTAGGGGAATCTGCGATTGGAATCCACAGGTTGGTCTCAATCTCATATTTGGCACAGCCTTTGGATACAAAGGAAGGGGTAAACTTGATACAAATCCGCGGGCAGTCATTCCCCCAAAAATGTAGATAAATTTATCATAAAGTACGGATGAAAAGTCTGACCGACCTTCTGGAATGGGAGATAAACTTTCCCAAATCCACTGCCCGTCGTCAAAACACCTTAAAAATGTCCAGAAAACTTCAAACTTGTATAGGTTTGAAATTGGGGGAGCATTTTCGTGTGTTCTTCCCCCCATGACGTACAGATTTGTTTCGGTTGAACACATTTGGAACTTTGCCAGTGGCTGAGGGAGCACTCCACAATCATAGCGAACTGTGTTTGTATCACAATCAAATCTACAGATGACCAGAGTGAAAAACAAATGAATCAAATCTTTACTTTGTTCAGAAATACAGCAAGTATTTGTAGTGGGAAGGACACCACCGGCAATTACAACTCGGCTTCCAAGACGAGCGACTTTAAAAAAACAAACAGCTTCTGTCAGTTCGCACACAAGCTTGCTTTCTTTTGTCTCAAGGTCGTAAATAATAATCTGCTTATCATCATTCCCGACTGGAGAGTGATAATAAACTTAAACTTAAGAGTAGTTTCGAGTTTGTGGAGAAGGAAGAATTCATTCTGTTAACTATTTTATTGAAAATCTATAATTGTTAATATTAATAATAATTTGTGGGAAATGATACAATAAGTTGTATTGACCGCATTTAATTTGATTTATTTTCAAAATTAAAGATTATAGTAAAGTATCCTGGGTTGTGCCGTAGTTAACATAGACCGCGTAGGACTCTTTCCCATATGAAAACAATTGGAACAATTTTCATTTTTGCGTGATTAAAAATATTCAGTTCTTTCGAAATTTGATTATGTTTTCTCAATTTTTTTCAATTTCACTTGTAAATTATCTGCAGGGGTTACTATAACTTCTAGAAGAAATATATTCCTCTTTTTTTGAACAAAAATAGATCCCTCTTATTTTAACACATTTGTAACCACTGATTAAACAGAATGAGTCTTAAGTCTTTTTTTACTCCAAATTTGTGACAGAAATGAAAATGAAGGCACTTTCCAATCTCATTATATCTCCTGACATATTCTTTGTAGAGCATCTTTCCACATTTTGCCATACAATGTTCGTCATTTTTCCTCCATTTTTTGCAAAAACTACATATTGCATTTGCCTCTGAAAAGAACAGATTTGACTGAGTTCAGTTGGAATTGGTTAAATTCTAAATTCTCGAAATCAATTCGGTAGAGATTCTGTTCAACATTTGTATCATTTTGACAATAACCTTTTTCATCCTCGAGATGAGGATATTTGCTAGTGACCAAACACAACAGATGATATCACATAATATGCATTGTTATGTTTAACTCCCACTTTCTACTAAGTAATCTGATGTCCTCAACACTTTGTTCCGGAATTACAGAGTTTTCAAAAAGTCGTATTAAGAAGTGATGCACATAGTCCTGACCCGTGTTTGTTCTTTAACACCATGATATCTTTTTCTCTTCTCTATTTGATTCCTGGACTGTTAATTAGTCATTCTCGGACAGCAAATTTTAATCCTGAACAGCACGGAGTTTTATATTAGTTTTCTAAAAATTTTTGAATGAAATCTGATATATTTATTACCTACTTGAACATTGTCAACAAAGAAATGATTTAAAAAACCGTAAAATTGTCCTCTTGCTTGACAGCGCAAGTTGTTACAAGAATAATAATTTTTTTCTAACATTGAGCTATTTTTTCTTCAAAAAATGCAACATCATTAATTCATCCCTTAGACATGAGATTTATTAAATCGTTAAATCCTTGAAAAGAACATTTTCAATTTTTTCTTGAAGCTTTGAAAGATTATTATAATTTTAGAATAATATTAGGAATGTAAATGAAAAAATTTGCAACCGGAAAAAAATTAACAGACTATCGTCAAATAAATTTGTTTTTAACATGATTCTGAAAAATCTAAAAAAATTATTTATATATAAATTTAATAAAAAGCAAATTTAAATTTTCAAACTGTGGATAAATCTAAAAAAATGTCAAACTTCTATTTTTAGGGAAACCTTCGTTTTGGGGGAATTTTTTAAATTCTGTATTATTCTTTTCAATCTAAAGATTTTATTTGAAAGGGAAAATTTAAAAATTAGTAATTTTTTTGTACTGTCTGTTAGAGATGGAGACCGATTCTCGTTCTCTGCATTCTATATCTCACGGAGGCGTCAACAAAATTGAATTTCTTTGTCACCAGCATTACTTCATAATGAAAAGTATGGTCATAAAAGAGTCATTTCCAGCAAAATAAGTTTAAAAGTTTATTTAAAATCTTGATTTATTATTTATCAAAAAATTAAAATACATATAATTCCGTATAATTTTCAACAGATATCTGTGATAGATCAAGAGTTCTCAACTTTTTTAGTTCAAGGGCCAAATCGATAATTAAGAGTATCTTTCGAGCCGCATAAAAAATATTTTATTTAATTAAAGAAAAGTGGCTTTATTACGTAATAAGAGAATTAATGTGAGACTTGATTTGGCTTGGCATCTACTATTTTATCAAAACGAAAAGTACAGTTCAAAGACGATGTACGTAGAAGTTGAATTAGGT
The DNA here is from genome assembly GCF_006345805.1 of Octopus sinensis. NCBI lineage: Eukaryota > Metazoa > Mollusca > Cephalopoda > Octopoda > Octopodidae > Octopus > Octopus sinensis. The sequence continues at coordinate 35,270 of NW_021834437.1, forward strand.
ATTCATCAGTCAATCGATTTCGATACTTACTTTTACATCAACATTCTGATCTTTCAGACATTTGAATTTTATGGTATGCAAAAGTTTGTATTCAATCGTATCATCAACCAACTCGTCTGAGCAGTTTTGATAATTCCGCACAAATACTTTCTTTGTTTTCAATATTATATTTAAAAACTAGAAATTCTGCGACGAGGAAAAAAATAAAATTCTAATAATATAACAAAAATAATGAATTTCGATGATCATTTCATTTCGCCTTCGGATTATTCTTTATTGATTGGATCCAAAGCCCTCAAACTTCTCTCAAAGATTGGTTTAATCATCTCAAGAAGAAGCCACGACAGTCGTGAAACAAGCTGACTTTTTCAGCGGATATCGTTCGCGATATTACGTGGAAATTGCCTGTCCATCCGCTCGGCGACTCATCTAATTTAGTTAGCTTCTCTAATAATTAATCAATAACTAAAAAAATTCTTTATTGATTGAATGTCAGGTTACATTTTGCACTGTGGAACGATAAACGATGTAAAAAATTACTTTAAATTTTCATAAGAGTAGTTTATGTATAAAAATAAAGTTGTAAATAATATTACTTAGGTCAAATTTTTAGTCAATTTTTAAAATTTTAAGGTCAATTAAATTGACGTTTAAAGGGCAATTTTTATTTCAAGTCAATAAAAATGTCGCCCTAATTATTATATCTAAAATGATTTTTTGCTAGATATCTCCACGCTCTTCTTGAGGTTTCGAATTTTCTGAGGTTTTCAGCATTTTCTAATTGTATTCCAGCATTTTTTAGGTCATCGTGTATAAATAGTGGCTGGGTTGTGCGTAGTTTGGTTTGAGAGCGGCCGATGTTTAAGAAGTACAACTTCATTATTTTTTTTGCAAAAGCGGTGGAATCTATTTTCAGAATATTTCCCAGTAGTTCCCATCAAGCGTTCTTTGTAGTAGTCCTCAAGCATTCAGATTTACAGTTACAATATAGGTTCTTGTTGATCACCTTCGGATAGCGTAGTAGAGATTTTAGTTGTCATCTGTGAAATATATTCAGGTCTTTAGTGCATTTATCATTCGAGCCCCACGTTCCGAGTTTTATTGCAGTATAGGTAGAACAAATGCAGTGTATAGAATACTTTCACAAGTGTTGAAAGTGTGTATATTTGAACCTTTTGAGTTCAAGTTGGCAAATAATGACATTTTTCTTCGCTTAACATCTTGGTAATTGTCAAATAATGATTCAAATTTATTATTCTTCATTTCTCATCTGCAATTTGGAATTCTCTTTTAGCAGCTATTTTCCAAATACACAATGAGCATGATTGAGCATTTTCCTGATCTCTTCAATGTTTTCTAAAACAAAGTCCTCATCATCCGCAAAGATCAGTTCAGGTATTCGAACTCAGCCCAGGTAGATAACAAATAGTATTTGCGATAAGGAATTGCCTTGTTAGAATTTGCAGGAGCTGCCTGAATCAGCCCAAACTTCTATTTTTGTGTTTGCAAATAGGACACGTATCATCATCAGACAGCTCTTGCACCCAAGTAAACTTAGTATCTTTATTCTGCCATTAAAAAACGGTAATTTAATAGAAAAATAAAATATTTACCTACAAAACAATAAATGTGGTATTGGTGAAGTTATGCTAGATATCATGATATGACAGGCCACGAAGGCAATTTAAACCTTCGTTATTAATTTCTGATCTGAATAGCCACCAATTAAAGCATCAACTTGAACAAGTTAGTGGTTATCCGACGATTATCTGTCATAGTAGACGGATTATCGACTTTAAAAATCAAGACAAAAAGTTAAATAGTTCTATTTTTGACGGCTTTTCTCTGTCGCAATCTGAACAAAAAGGACAACGCAAAAGAGGCAGTGAAGGAAATCAACTACAAATAGTTTGCACTTTGAGAACTGTTATGAAGACAGAAATTATGACAGTACTCACAATATTGTGATTTTTAAATTTCTGCATCAATTTGGTATAGCAACCCTAAAAATGAGTGGGATACAGCATGTGCCTCCTTGTAAATGGCAGACATAACCCGACAATTCGCCTTCTCCGAACAACACGTGTTAGGGTAGCGTCGATTTTTCACAAAAAATGGGCTATGACTCCAATCCAGGAAAGAGTCGACTCCGCAGCAATCAAACTAAGGTTTGGCTTATTAATATACCTTGGCGGTTGTTTTCACAAACTCTAGTGACCCATAAATGTTTTCCCCAAAATTATAGACTTGGTCGATAAAGTGATGTTTGACAAGAAGTGCAATCTACAGTCTACATAAATAGGGGACACCGTGACTTTCCAAGTTATCACATAAATGTAAAGACTTATTTCAGTCAAAAGAGAAAACAGAAGGCATCCGAACCCCTAAAATATTGATTTCAGATTAAAATACAATAAATAGTTCAATGTAACCTTTTCTGAATGATATTTTGACAAAAATAAGTGCCCCGGCTGCTTTAAAGACGCTTTCCAGTATTATGAAGTAGGGAATTAAAAATATTCGATGTCTCCGGTTAGTCAAGACCCCTTCAAGAATTTTGATGACGGAGGCTGCAAAAAACACTTCCAGAATGCCGAGGATCTGGCAAATGTGATGAAAACCATACGATTAGTATTAAACTCAGGACAAGAATGAGATATCGGATTATCGACATTTGAGTCATTGTTAAATATTTCGTCAAGGAAGCCATTGCTTGACAAGTCACTCGATTCTAATAAATCACGAATTTATAAATTAATTCCCCTTGATTAAGCTCGAGTGGCCCGTATAGAATAATTAATCATTCGAGAAGTCTTATATAGCAGAATGGTCAGAAATATCAATTAAATATTTACCTTTTTATTGGTATTAAAAAATGAAAAAGTAAGTCCAAACTAACATTTCTATCCCGTCAACTTGATCATTTTTTATAGAGCCAAAGTTGCCACAACGTATTCATCAATGCCAGCTTAGTTTATAGCCCTGCATTCGCAACACTCAAAGAAACAATACCTACAGTTAGTTTTTTCCATTTTCCTCAATCGAATGCGAGTGATCTCAATTCTTCCAGGTCGTCCCCCGTCTTTAGATTTTTTCTCCCGCTATTTAGGTCTTTGTTTAAGTCAGTCGGAGTGTTGATCTAGGTCGTCCGCGGAAGGGTTAGTCGCAATTGTAGTTTTGGCATGTTTTATTTTAACAGAATTCAAATGCTATAAAAAACTAATGAACAGCAGACAAACGTAGTGAGCACATATAAAACATCTGTAGGGTTTCATTTGGACAAACATGGAGTTGGGTTATATAGGGTCTCTCAACATTGTTAAGACTTCCTCCTTTTCTAAACACGGCATAACCGGACATTTCACCCACCTTTTCACCTTGCTGCCATCAATTACCTAACCATAAGTTAAGCGACGTTGATTAGTCGCACAGGGTCGGCATAATGGGCTACTTGGTTAAAGTAATCAGCCATATTTGACATTGAATTGATCAAAAACATCCCCAATGAAGAAAATCATTCCCTTTCGGTATGTTTTCCACCTGACCATTAATTTGGACAATTCTAGTTTCGAGAACATACCCATCCAACAGGGCGCCCAGGAACTCTGTTCCACCATTACATCAAAGAATGAGGTATTTTCTCAGATCACCAGACTGTGGAAGTACAAATGAGCGTACTTCCATTTATCATTTGTCAAGGATGCGTGGAACAATTCCTAAATACCAAGGACGAGTGTAATGACTAATTGTGGTCAATGTACAGCTGATGTATGAAAGGGAACTGCTCTAGACTCTATGGAAGACCACAAGTCGGAGGAGACTAAACTCAATGGGGGTGTGAAGGCGTTGATGGTTGAGACAGTAGTCAAGGGTACACAACTCGAACAAGTCAGACATAAACTGAGAACGAAGGAAAAGAGAATAAGTCCACTAAGGATTTCCCAGCATTTTTTTAGTGAGAGAACTAAGTGACTTTGAGACCTCCAATCTTACTTGCATTGACATATCATCGACCGAAAGTTCAATTAAGCTTCAGAATGCTTTAAATGGAGTTCACATATTTTGATATATGGTCCTACCGAATGATCGTATGAAACCACGTGAACGGACATATTTTGAACCAGGTTAGTTTTAATAACTATAGCAATTCCTGGTAAATCAAGTGTTTCTAGTAAATCAAGCAACCTTTGGTTGGAACTAGAGCAATCTTAAATAAAAGTGTGAATGAAAAATTGAGGTACAATGATTTTTATTTCCTAAGGAAAAAACTGACATTCAAGGTAATCAAAACTTAAAAAACTATTATTTGCCTTTTGCTCTGTTTGGTTTACGAATAAAAAGCAAGTTAAATTGTTGAAAAACGAATCATTAATCTACACTTCTAGAAACTAATAGAAAAATTCATTCAAATTATCCACAAAAAACGATAATTTAAAATCAAAAATTAAACAAGAGTAAAACAATAATATCTAAGCACCTGATTTACCCAAAGGGGCAGAAGGATCACAGTGCTGATCAAATGGCGTAAGAGGCAAAGGTTTGTTTACCCAATGCTCAGGAGTCCTATATTTCATAGTATTCTCCAAAGCCATCATTATGGCCTTAGCAAAATTTGCTAGAGTAGCCGTAGATCCTCTTGTACACGTATAGCAATCTTCAAGACCGCACATCCTCAATAACTTTTGCGGAACTGTTGCTGCCACCAGTCCAGTTCCCCGAGGGGCAGGAATAAGCCTCACAAGCACTGAACCACAAGTTCCAGTAACTTTACAAGGAACAGTGTGCATTTGACCAATCTTGTTCCCCCAGTAACCCTTTCGGACTGGGATAAGGTTTAGTTTGGCAAGATTAACTCCTTCCCTCATTGAGTTTACGGCCTCTTTAGAGCATTTAATCCCCAGTCCTACATGTCCCTTCCCATCGCCAACAGCAACAATGGCCTTGTGTCGAGTCCTCTGTCCAGCTCTGGTCTGTTTTTGAACTGATTGGACTTTGAGAACTTCGTCAGTTAACTCGGGGATAAGTAGGTCGACAATCTCGACTTCCTGTCGATTATTAATAGATAAATGACCATGATAGGCAGAGAAGCCATGAATATTTCGTCGATATTAGTTATGAGCCCTTCATTTACCAATCTGCCCAGACGAGTTATTGGGACCCATTCCTTTTTTGGAGGAGGGGCTCCTCTTCCTCGTTGTGACTTTCCTCTATTTCCAAAGCCTCCTCTAAATCCACTTCTATCGCCCATTCTTTAAATTTAGTACTTAGAATACTAACCAAAAAACTAACGTGCTGCAAATTAAATTTTATATATTACTGAACAATATTAAAAAAAATTATAATTAATACAGTCTTTTGTTAACAAACATTAAAAACTTGGTCAGCCTGAAAAATTTCTCTGTTATATGTTGAAATCGGTTTGAGGTCTTTACCGAACTGGTTCCTCCTGTTTTTCTATTTTTACATATAAGCTTTATAAGTCTTGCAGAAAGAAATTAAAAAAGAAAAGTATCGAGGATTTTTAGATTGTTGAATTTTCGCCATGGTTTTTTAGAGATTGTTAATCAAGTACAACTTTTTAGATTTTTCAGATGATTGTGCTGGCAATCCTGAAGAAAAATATAAATAAAATTTTCTTTAGAAATTCTATTGATATCTAAAATGAACGAATGTCAATTACTTGAATTTAATCTCTTTAGACTTCTTAGATATTTCAAATCCAAAATATTAAACATTTGATCTTGATCTTCTATCTTTGAAGAAGAGAATGATTTAAAAAAGCTTAATTTTAATGGGATTTAGGACTTTTTGTTTTTTGGAATATTGACAAAACTTGATTTTTGAATTAGCACCTTTTCCATTTGACTTTTCTTTATGAAAAATTATTTTAGTCCAGTATCACTGGGTTAAAACAACAAGAAAGAATAGTTTACAGAGTGATCACAGACTTGTAGTCTATCTCCTGTTGTGTCGAGCGTCCAATATGCCTTTCTCATGGAAAATGGTGTATGTTCATATTTTCGACGGTCTTTTAGATAGTCTTTGAGAATAAAACTGCTAGTAGAGCAGGAACCTGTTTACACGATTCTTATAATTTTTCTTCAAGAAATCCCAGATAGTTTCAGGTAGTTCGCTATTGCCTCTAGGTTTCAGAGTCAGTAAAAAAAATTTTGTACACGTAACATACAAAAATATCATCCATTAGACTTGGAAAGGAATATGTGCATGGCATTGCTGCCAAAACATTTGTGAAATGTTTGTTTTTCTCCAAAACAGTAAATTTGTCCTCTTTCTGTTCCATGGTAGAACATGATGGGGAGCTTTCCTACTAGCATTTTATATTGCCAATATAAACTTGATTGCTCAGCCTTCATAAACCTATTCTCAATTGTTACTACTTTACTACTTTTAGTACTGTCATGAAGGAGACCGGAGTAGATATCAAATACGACTACTAAAGCGGACTTGATTTTTTATACATCTGAACAAGCAAAATGTCTTGAGTATCAATTGAAACAACTGTGACATGAGGAAAGAAATATCGCATCCTTTTCGTCCTTATGAGACTAGATATTTTGTGCCAAATTATTGCAAAGTTCAGAAAAGAAAGGTGAAGAAACTTCGGCCTGCAAACACGACCGCAAAAATAAAATTATATGTTAATTTTCATAAATTTTTAACCAACTGATATGGAGCTGACACATCTGTCGAATTTTTAATGAAATGGAACCGATTTTTCAGTCAAAAAAAGTCGACTATTTTGGCCCGGAAGAATATTAACATACACAGAATGTTAGCCTGAAGCTTCCTAGACCAATGTGAAGTAAAAACTCAAAAATCAAAAACATAAAGAGAAAAAGGAAGTCGTTCTAACTCAGGAGTCAGTTTGAAAATGCAAAATTAGTAAATTAAGAACAATATTCCAAAAAAAATATTTAAAAAATCAAATGTCAGTAGTAATGAGTTGATCGCACGGCCAATCCTCATAGCTTCCATCAGGAAGATATCGTCGTATTATAATTGGAATCTTCTTTTCCCTAAAAAATATTTTTAAATTTGACTTAAGTTCCTTTATTGCAATTTTAAGAGGATCAGTTTCATTTCCAATTTCAGTGAGAATAGGAGCGCACATCCTACAGGATAAACACTGGAGAATAATCACGCTATTTGCTGAGCCCGTGTTCCAATTATTCTTGCCCTCTCATATTTAGTCATGAAAGGAGTTGTTGTCCGTTCATCGCTCCGCACAGGTCGTCCAGCATTATCTGGCAATATATCGATGTTTTGAGCATCATCCATATTTACAGTATCTTCTATATCCATGTCATCATCTTCAAAATTGTCGTTGTCGTCAAAACTAAGAATATTCAATAAAAAAGTATCACTCATCCTCGTCGTACATGAGCTGACAACAGTAAAACTAAATATGCACTAATAAATTGTTTTTATTAAAATATTTTTAATATATAATACACGTTTATTATAATAATACTATGATTCTAATTTGAATGCTAAACAATATAATTTTTAAAAAATTTTATATCGAATAAACTTATTATATATTAATTGCAACACTAATATTAATTAAATTTACTTTTTATTGAATAATAACAAATAATTGATTTGTTGTAAAAAAAATTAATAAAAAAAGTTGTTGTGCTTTATATGTCAAATGCTGACAATTTTCAGGAATTATTTAATGAAGTTTTAAGCACTCTGAATATTTCTGAACAGGACATTTCCTCTCCGATATACACTTTAGAACTTTCTAATGAGCACGATAAAGAGTCATTTATAATAAATATGGATAGCCAGGCCTCTTTATTATTATCTTACGATGCGTAAAAAACACTTTAACATGAATAGTTTCACCATAAAAGGAGAAATTGACGATAACGCTGTTCTATGCAGTGATGAAAAATGTTATGAGATGATTCAAGTAGACCTCACCTCTACGCTTATTTGTCTGCCAGAGTTAGAAAATGCAAATTATGATTTTTTGAAGGTTTGAATACTTTTTATTATTTATTAGTCACGTGCTATTTTATCCGAATATGTTGAACTCAAGGAATATAAACCATCATTAAAATTATTTTACGACACATTAGGCCACGTTCCTTACGCGGGGGAATACAACGAACAGAATTACCATTCTGATCAAGTTTTTTTATTCTCAATTAACACTAGTTATATACATATGACGACTTGGTTGATATCATGCGGTGTACTTCGAGTCAACTTCATGAAATGCTAAAATTATTTGATGCCTTTATTTATTCTTGTTAGTTTGGTGTTGATTATAATTTAAAGATAATGTGAGATTATTCGACTCAGAATATCTAGAAGAAGCGGTCATGCACATTTCTAGAATCATTGATTCGAGGAATCTCTGTCTTACTGCAGTTCCGATAAATACTGTCATAGAGGATCTCGGCGACCTTTATCCAAAGTCAATTTGTATTTATTTTATATTTTAGGGATATTGTTAAGACTATGTTTCCAATTTTATCCATTAGTTGTTATTATGGTTTTAAGTTTGTAAAATAATTTTTAAGATCCTAAGGACATCAATCAATGTTACTATAAAATAAATATTGATAAGATGTGCAAATACGGTGCACTGTCAATCCTCAGAAAAGCGGATCAAGTTGATTAAATTTTAATATTTACATTTCAGCTTTATCTCGACGAATTTCAGCTAATTTGGAGCCGTTCAATGCCGTTTCCCACTAATTTAGAACAGCTTAAGGTTTCAAATTGGACAAAATTTTGTAGGGCGTTGCCATTGTCAATGAGGAAGCCAAACCAAAAACAATTTCATATTTTAACGTTTTCGACCTCAGTGAGAACGAGGAAGATAGGTCTGCATACTTGTTTATTTTCAGATTTCGACAGATCTTTCAAAAAATGAGAGTTTGGTCTTACACACAACTCAAACCATATATAAGGCAATTCCATCTTCGTATTATCGGTAGTTATTTTATCGAGCGTTTTTGTACTGATGAAAATGATATGCTACGCAGATATACTCGGTCTTTCACCAGAAATGGCAGAACCCTATATTCGTCGCGAGTGAGATATAATTAATTTCTTATTTGTATTGAATAAAAATCTTTTATTATATAAATTATGCCTCCGTTACCTTTTCTTTTTATACCGGCATTCAGAATAACTTAGAGAAGGTGCATTCCGGGTTTCATGTGAGCAGGAAATGACTGGATCGGCGAGCATTAAAGTATATACTCTCCGGAGTTTTCTTAAAAAAACTTTACGGCACATAAGGTTGGAGGAACTTAATGTAAATGCGGTTGCCTTTTGTGACCTCTGGGTATTGTGATTTAATTTATATAATTTTTTTTATCTTGCAGATTGTGCGAATAACCTTTTGGTAAGAGATAGTAATTTTGTTTTTTACAAAAGTTGATGTAGAAAATTCGTCAAAATGTGGGTTGTTCAGAATACTGAAGAGAGTTTTAAGGAAGACACTTACGTTGATTTTTTTAATTATGGTGACATATAAACCAGGTTTTAAGAATTTTTTGTAGAAAAAACAAGTTCAAAAACTATAACTTAACTTGAAGCCTGGAAAAATTTTAAATCGTGAACTTATATGTGTAAGATAATGGATTTGGAGTAGATAAATTGAGTTGGATTTTGCCCATGGGCGTGTTGAGAAATAGAACATCTTCGAAGGGTGTGGCTGTCACACCCAACAGGCAAAGTTGCAGCTCGTTTAATGCGAAACCAAATTTTTCGGGCAAACAAAAGTTATTCTTCAGATTAAACCTTATTTATAAGCTCACAATTAATACTATGTTTCTGCGGGAATGGCTTAAAAATACC
>NW_021834438.1:0-2500 GCF_006345805.1 Octopus sinensis
ACTGCTACTACTACTACTACTACTACTACTACTACTAACTAGCGAGTTAACTAACCATGACAATGACGAAAACAAGACCAGACCAATGATGAAGGAACAAAGGACGATAACTCCGTCACTACCACCACCACCACCACCACGACCACCGCCACCGCCATCGCCACCAATGCTACTAGTACTAGCGCTGTCACCACCATCACCACCTCCATCGCCAACATCAATGCAAGAACTACTACAACTACTACTACTACTACTACTACTACTACTGAAGCCAAACTAACGAGACAAAGCAATAGGAGAACCATGACCAATAATTGCGACATCTAACATCTACACCGGTTATCAACTATCACGGCCATAACACCTATTACGACTGCAACAACAGCAACGACTACTACTACTACTACTACTTTTCCTACTACAATGCTTGTTAGGACAGCGGCTCCATACATTTATAAGCGTTATAACAGCGACTGCTTCATCAACTTAGTGGCTACTTCATCAACAGAGAGAGCAAAAAATCTCAAATTTTTAGCAGCAATTGCCATGACAACTAATACAACATTGATGGTTCTGAGTTTTTCTTGCTGAACGAGCTGTCCAAATAATTTGTTTATTACAGTTAGTCCCCAAGATTTTGCAGCCTTGGTTCTGAGGCCACGTTCCTGGCATCCTTTCACCCAACTCCTCACCAAATGTATACCACTTTCTGCAGCAATTTAAAAAAACGGCGGTATTTCAGAAATAAAACTTAATCTAATTAACTCAGTATTTTGCTGTTTTTATATCCATCGCCCACTTTTGGTCACCCCTTTATCACTCCCACTGTTCTTTAACACCCCCTGGATCTTTCCACTGCTCCCTGAGGAGCAGTACTACCCACTTTGGGAACCACTGGTTTATAATAATCACGTGTATGTGCTATGCATTTGTCATTTCCTCCATTAAAACGACGTCTCTTGAACAGGAGCACGGTGTACCATACGTCAGCTGTCGAAGTGATCGCAATGCAACCTGAGATGAAGTGCTTTGCTCAAGAGCACAATATACCACACGGCCCAAGATTTCAAACCACGATCTCGTGATCCTGTGTCAATACCCTAACCATTAGGTCATATGCTCTCATAGTACAACAGTAATTAGTAAGTTGACAGCAACAACGACAACAACATCAACAGCATCGGCAAATTACAGAAGCTATTGGCAAATGAAAGTGCTTCTATGTGGTTGCTCGGTTAGATAGAAATAGAACCCAAATTCGCTTCAAATAACATATTTCTGTCTTACGATAGCTCAGACTTGGTTAATATACTACTGAACATAAGGTTCTGAGTTCAAATTCTGCCGGGGTCGACTTTGAATCTCATCATTTTCAAGTCGATAAAATAAGTACCAGTTGAACACTGGGGTCAATTTAATCAACTTATCACCCTTCCCAAAACTGCTGGTCTTATGCAAAAATTGGAAAGCAATATACTACTGAACATGCAGGAAGGTAAAATTCGATGGGCATGGCTGGAACGCCTTGGTTATAGGTTTGTTATGAACAAGGATGATCTAGGGCTTAGCACCCCAACAACAACAACACAAATAACAATGACAATTACTAAAGTACCGACAATGACAGCCACTACAACAACAAATGCAAAACAATATACTACTGAACATGCAGGAAGGTAAAATGCGATGGGCATGGCTGGAACGCCTTGGTTATAGGTTTGTTGTGAACAAGGATGATCTAGGGCTGAGCACCCCAACAACAACAACAACACAAATAACAATGACAATTACTAAAGCACCGACAATGACAGCCACTACAACAACAAATGCAAAACAAACCCTTCTTTCAAAATGAAAAGTCGAGGGTGACACATAATGTAATTGCTTTAATGAATAAATAGTAAAAGAAAAAAAAGACCCTAAAAAGACACCGCAATGATAGAGGAACTAAAATAATTCTATCGCGTTAACAATGGCAGTCTAGCTTGAACAGCAGCAACAACAATAAAGACATGTTACAACTGTAAACAGCTACAAGAACAACGACAGCGATTGCAATTTAACGACAAAATCAGCCAACGATAACAACTTCGACGGACGACTATCACGACGATTAATCGGAACTAACTACAGCACCAATAACAAGATAATAAAAACCGACGGTAGAAAAAAACTGAGACGGACAGTGTTAAAAAAAAAAAAAAATTAAAAAAAAATATATATATATATACATAATAATGATAATAAACAGGGAAAAAAAGAGAAGATGCGAGTAAGGAAGTCGACAGTGAAGAAATAACAGAGCGGAGTTACAACAATAACATGAATAACAAATGGTTAGGAAAAAAAAAAAAAACACAAGCTAACTCCAACAGTAAGACAATGATGAAAAGCAAAAAAAAAAAAAAAAAAAAAAAAAAAAAAAAAAAAGCAAAAAAAAAACACAGAAGAGTAAAAAAAAAAAAGAAAAAAATGCTGTGATGATTAGTAATAACAATAA
>NW_021834438.1:7500-17500 GCF_006345805.1 Octopus sinensis
AGCGCGCGCCAGGCGCGCGAGCGCAAAGGCCCTCGAACGCCCCGCTACGCGGGAACGAGGATCCATCAGCCAAACCGGAAAGCAGAAAAGAGGGGGGGGCTGCCTGATGCAAAAAGGTGTATGTGTGTGTGCATTCAGTGTAAGGGTGTGCATGTGTGGGTATTAGTATTATGTGTGTGCTACATGTATGTGTGCATGTGTGTGTGTGTGTGAAGTATGTACGTGCGGTGTGTGTGTGGTGTGAGTGTGTGTATGTAGTGCGTATGTATGTGTGTGTGTATGTGTGTATGTATGTCTGTGTGTGTGTGTGTGTGTGTTGTAAGTATGTATGTTGTGTGTATGTATGTATGTGTGTGTGTATGTGCATGTTGGTTTGTATGTAGTGTGGCATGTGTCTGTAAGTGTGTGTGATTAAATGTGTGAATGTATGTACGTAGATGGGTCTACGTATGTGTGTGTGTGAACAGGCGTGTGGGAGGTAGGTGGGTGGGTGTGTGTGGGTGGTGTGTCCGGAAAAAAAAAAAATACATATACACATATACATATACATACATGTGCGTGTGTTATATGCTAGTGCTTCCGTTGGTATTTAAACTACTGTTTTTAATTTTAATAAACCAAAGCTGTGTTACAGAGACAATTTACACATGACACTCAGAAACGAAAGATTTATATTAAAACAGAATTGAGTATTTGTAGTGTTGCATATATTGTAGGTATGCTTTGCATACCATGCATTATTGCAGGAAATGCCACTGGTATGCACGTTGGTATGCATGCATGCCCCCCACAATACATACATACAATCTATCTATCTATCTATCTATCTATCTATCTATCTATTCTATCTATCTATCTATCTATCTATCTATATATATATATATATACATATATATATATATATATATTATAATATATATACTATAATATAATATATATATATATGAAAATTTTTAATGTGGTTTTAGAGTCAAGATTTGGCTGCTATTTTCAGCGTGGTGGTATCTCTTAGATACCGTAAACTATAATTTATAAGTATTACCTTTGCAGGTTTTTATTCCCATGCTGGCCAGTCGATAATATCGCTATTTAATAACGATCTTATCCTTTTATATATATAATATATATATATAATATATATATATATATATATATATATATATATATACTTTATTTAAAAGCAGCAGAAAATTCAACAAAACCTGTTACTCTGAGTTTCACGTTCCCGTTCGTCGGACTATATATATATATATATGATGGACGTCCATAAGGTTTCCTTTTATCAAATCCACTATCAAGGTACTTATCAGTCCGGAGCTAGCGTCGAGGACTATTACCGCGCAGTAGGACTAAACTTGAAACCACGGGGTTGCAAATCCCGCTTCTTTACATCACAACCATCATTTACGCGCCTTCATTGGTTTATTTTTTTCTTCTTCATATAACGTTGGTAATTTCGAAATGAAGGGAAAGAAAGATCGCAAAATACCTTGCGGTGTTTAGTTTTTAGTCTATGATTTCAAATCACGCGTGATCAAGCTTACCTATGACGTTTCTATTGTTAAAATGTGAGCAACATTGTATTCAGTAGATATAGACTTGTGTTTTATAGTATTTCTGTTCTGCTTTGTTATTCCTTGTGACTTCAGTGTTTCACTTGTAAGTTGTTTGTTGCTGTTGGCATCCTTTTGTCTCGGGAGACAATGGTGTTTCGCATAAACTAATCCATTCTGGTTTTTACATTTCATGTCCTCTCCAGTTTTGCACATGCCTGGGACTAGATGCTAAGAAAAACCTGGGTAGCCCAATCGTCAGGATTCCTCTCTCGACCTTGCTGACGTAGTCCAAAGGAGTGCAGGGCGTTACGTTTGGCACCAGCTTGGTTGCAGGAGCTGCCGGAGGAATGTTGAGTCGAATACTAAACAACCAACGAGGCTCCACTCCGGATTTTTTGAAGGTTGTCTCCTTTCCGTAACCCTGGATAGGGGCCCGTACCAGGACTCGTGTCAGGCAGGGTCTTCACTCCCTGAAGTAGTGAAGAAAATCGCTACCCACTACCTTGTGTGAGTTGTTTAGGGCTTGTGTAATGCAACTCGCGATATTTTGTCAAGCGGTGATAAAAATAAATACTTTCGTTATGTTACGTCATCTGCGTGTGTTGGTTGTAATTGTATAGCCTATGTACTGTGTTGTCTGTATTATTATGGGTGGTGAGTTTATCGAGTATGCTCTGTTGTTATGTTCTGTGTCTTACACTTCTAATTGTTAAGCGTCGAAGTTGACAAAATTCTTGTCATTTCTTATATTCTACCCTTGTATTTGCTGTCGTCACACCCATCTATCAATTACAGTTGAAACACTAACAAGATTAAAGCCTTTCACAACACATTTTATCTAATATGACAAATACTGAGCGACTGTGCTATGCGACTTGGACTCACTGATTATCAAATAATATAATTATTAAGCAATTAAAGACGAAAATGCTAATCATGTATCTTAGCAATTTAAAAGCAATTACCTACTTACCAAAAGCTGTATCACATTAACTCCCAAAAGGGGTCAGGTTTAATTTGTGTTCGGGCGTCTGAAGTAACTCTTGTCTTTATGTCATCTTATGATCTGTGGTATCGCAGTCATGATGTGGTTTCGTAGAACTTGAGGATATTCATGTAGTTAAACAGATATAAGTTCAGGCATATGATTTATGAGAATTATTGAGTATGTTGTTATTATTATGAATTTCATGTAACGAAATCCCTTATTACAGTGGGTATTACTCATTAAAGTAAATTGTGAAAGGCGCAGTAATAGATGTAAATATTGCGATGTTTCATATCTTGGCTCTAAAATTATTTATTGAAAGAAAAGAAAAGAAAAAAAATTAAATAGCTTAGAGAAAGGAGAGAGCTGATACTGTTGCTTGTCATTAATTAAACAATGTTTCAGCAAGACCCAAGATTTTATCGGGTGTATACATTTCACTCAGTAGGGATTTAAATATTTTGAACTGTTCAGAAGTTTGAAAATTTATCTAGGATATCGTATGTGCTGCAATTTTTTTTTTATCAGACTGATAAGAAACTATAGAGGACTTGAAACAATTTTCAGGTCATTTGAAAATTGCTTGTTTAAAGCAACTTTTTAAAAGTTTTCGCTCCTGAGTTTCTGGCGTTTCCAGATCAATTTCATTTTTCATAAAGAATAATAGAAAAGTGTTTCTGTAAATACTTTGAGAGTAAAACAATTTCATGCTACGTTTATTACATCCATTCAGATTAAGTCACATTTATTTTAAAATTTGTCTCTTCAATAGATCTTCATGAAATTATTTTACAATTGTTTCATCCTTCATAATTGCATATTGAAAATGAAGACAAATTGTTTCATAATTTTGTCACACTGTGACGAAACTGTGCGAGATACAAGTTAGATACACACCTCTTGCCCTGCCCCACAAATATTCTATTTGACAAATTTGTTGTTCTAATTGAGAGGAGCATTCAGACAGTTCCTTTTGATTCATAGACAATCTGCTGCTAGCGAAGTACAATTTATTCATCAATTATTGAAAAGGGTCAATTCCATGAACTTTTTTCACTGAGTCACCTATTGCAGCTTTTAATCTGTGATTAATACAGTGTAAAATTATCACACCAGAGTAATATACTTTGAGAAGTGTTTCAACATCAGATCTGACACCAAATATTATGTTCGCTACATTACTAGCAAGCGCTACAAAGGTCTGTTTCAAGTAAGTTTTTGATGAGACAGCTCAATCTCTGCTTAGCGATAGCTACAGCTTCCTAATCAGGCGGGCGGTTCAATTAGGTTTAAAAACATAAAATGGGGATCCCAGTTCAATTAGGTCTAAAAATATGAATTAGGGATCACCTTCTTTATAACTTTCATATTTGAAACGAACGATTAAGGCGGACTTATTACTCGCCTTGTTGATTCATCAGTGAGAACAAGAATTTTCCTATTCATCTGTGAGATACGCTGGCAAATGTTGATTTTCATTTAATGGCTACGTGATTAATTATATCAGAAGCACTTGTACGGCTATGTCATCTCGTCCCAATATCTGTACCATTTTTCTTTTGAAGTTAGAGTAAACCGAAGTGAACGCAGAAGGACCTGTCATTCAGAGCTAAATAATACGAAGAACGAAATATTGAATAACATGCCTTCAGATGCCAACCAATCATGGTGTCACATAATTTCCCAAGAGCGTCTTCATTAGTTCTGTTTTCACCTCTGGGGCACTAGTTTGGGTTTTTGATTGTTTGTGATCAGTAATTTATTTTCTACGAGACAACCAGCTCGTACATCAATGGGTTCCATAGAAGGGTACTAAGTGCATCAGCCAATTATTCGGCGGTGACAAACCGTTAGAAGTGAAAAGTTTCAGATCGCTTATGATTATACCCAAGCATATCGACTTGTTCAGTCCAAACGCCTCAAATACGATGCAAATCTGACTTCGAAGCATCATTACTACCAGAACTTCGTATGGCCCCGGCAACAACACACGAACTATGAATAGGCGAAACGCATCTTTTGTCACCTTCGCTGTTATCAATTAGTTTATTTGACGTTAGTCTTGCTTCATTCTTCACCTCATTCATTCATTCATCATTCATTCATTCATTCAAGAAACAAAGAAAGAAAGAAGCCAACTTTGTCTGCTTAAGAGCCATGATGTTGTCTGATAATTTGATTTGATAGATAAATAAAAAGTAAAAAGTGAAAATAAAAGGTCTCTGCGTTTGATTTATCATCCTCAGCGTGTGTGTATGTCACATAACATACACACAAAGATACTTTTATCTTTTACTTGCATCAGTCATTAGAATGCGGCCATGCTGGGGCATCGCCTTGAAGAATTTCAGTCGAACGAATCGACTCATTCTTTTTAGAGCCTGGTACTTATACTATCGGTCTCTTTTACAGAACGCCAAGTAACGGGGACATAAACATACCAGCACCGGTTGTCAAGCGGTGGTGGGGATATTCACAATGAAACACACACACACACACATTCACACACACACACACACACATGCACACACACATACACACACACACAGGCCACAAGCCTCTTTCAGATTCCGTCTACCAAATCATATCACAAGGCTATGGTCAGCCCGAGACTCTAGCTCGTATGCATGTATCTACGAATAAAAGAAAACCTCTCTTTCTTTTACTTGTTTCAGTCATTTGACTGCGGCCATGATGGAGCACCACCTTTAGTCGAGCAAATCGACCCCGGGACTTATTCTTTGTAAGCCCAGTACTTAATCTATCGGTCTCTTTTGCCGAACCGCTAAGTGACGGGGACGTAAACACACCAGCATCGGTTGTCAAGCTATGTCAGGGGGACAAACACAGACACACATACATATATATATATATATATATATATATATATATATATATATATATATATACATATATACGACAGGCTTCTTTCAGTTTCCGTCTACCAAATCCACTCACAAGGCATTGGTCGGCCCGGGGCTATAGCAGAAGACACTTGCCCAAGATGCCACGCAGTGGGACTGAACCCGGAACCATGTGGTTGGTTAGCAAGCTACTTACCACACACCCACTCCTGCGCCTATTTGTATTTTGCTTGTTTTATATGTTGTAAGTGATGTTGTCTATTTATCACTTTCAGATGTGTGTCCAGCGAAATGCCTTACTCTACTCTTTTACTCTTTTATTTGTTTCATTCATATGACTGTGGCCATGCTGGAGCACCGCCTTTAGTCGAGCAAATCGGCCCCAGGACTTATTCTTTGTAAGCCTAGTACTTATTATATCGGTCTCTTTTGTCGAACCGCTAATTTACGGGGACGTAAACACACCAGAATCGGTTGTCAAGCGATGTTGCAGACACAGATACAGACACACACACATACACACATGCATATATATATATATATATATATATATATTCATATATACGACGGGATTCTTTCAGTTTCCGTCTACCAAATCCATTTGGTCGGCCCGAGAAGACACTTGCCCATGGTGCCACGCAATGGGACTGAACCCGTAACCATGTGGATTGTAAGCAAGCTACTTACTACACAGCCACTCCTAAGCCTATCAGGTTCTAATAGGTTTGTTTAGCATCTTTAGACTGTGCTATACTGATGTTGCCTCATACACGGAAACATTTGATCATAATTGTTTTGTCACAGTAGGCAAAGATAAGACTGCCTTTTACCTAAGTATGAATATTATTACTTCGAGATATGCTTTGGGTTGTCCGGAAAGTTCGTGCCGATTTATCGTAGCTTAGCTTTCGACTTATTTTAGAACATGGTTAAGTCCATAAAATAAGATTTGTCTACACCTCCGTTTAGAGCACAGTTAAGCTATCTTTTCGTGGAAGAAGGTTTATGTTCCTATAACCTTAATTTAATTCTGTAACCCTTTAAAATGGAAGATAAGAAAGTTCATTTTCGGCTCTTGAGGCTTTGGGAACCAGACAAAAATTGCTGCAGCTCGGCTGGGATGTGTTACTAGATACTGCTCCTTCGAATTTCCACTAGTCTTAGTGGTATCTATCTATCTATCTATCTATCTATCTATCTATCTATCTATCTATCTATCTATCTATCTATCTATCTGTTTGTCTGTCTGTCTGCTTATCAGTCTGTCTGTCTCTCCGTCTGTCTGTCTGTCTGTCTCTCTGTCTCTCTCTCTCTGTATATATATATATATATATATATATATATATAGGCTTTCACACAGTTTCCGTCTACCAGCTTCGGTCCCAAAGCATCGATCGGCTCGAGTCTATAGCAGAAGGCATTTACCAAAAGGTGCTGCACAGTAGGACTGAACCCAGAACCAAGTGGTTGCAAGGTAAGCTTCTTAAAAACACAGCCATTGCAGCGCCTATAATCACATATTTTTTAAGATACAATTCAAATGAAAGACACACATTTGCACACACGCACAAACACACACATAGGCGCGCGCGCACAGATAAAAAAGACAAAACAAAACAAAATATCACGGCATAGAGCAGGAACAGTTTTGAATAAGGGTTCGCTCTCTTTGTCTATGCAATCAAGTACCAGTCAATTACTGTGGTCGATTTAATATTCCTATAAAGCATCGTAGACCAGAAAGGAAATATAATAGATTAAGACTGTTAAAGCTGACCTTAACCGAACAACAACAACAACAACAACAAAAACAGCAACAACAACAACAGCAACATTCTCTGAGGGTCGGGGTTCTTTTTCAGTCTGCTGTCCTCCCCACCAGTTCCTTCCCCTTCAATATTCTTTGTTTTTTTTTGTAAGATTTGTAGCCTTGTGGCCGATATGAAAAATGCTTAATGTGGTCGGTTGATCGGTTAATTTTAAGCAGATACACACAGTAAATAATTGTTCATCAAATTGCCTCTTAATAAGAAACATTTTCAGCTCAGCCAGACAAATATATAACAAAAGAGGCAGCAAACAAGCAAAAAAAAAAAACAACACAAAAACCCCCCCAAAAAAACATGTCTGTTTCTTTATTTATTTAACTCACTTGCCAAACAAGGTGTAGTTCCTTGCCTTTGCGAAAATGCATACATACATTCAT
The DNA here is from genome assembly GCF_006345805.1 of Octopus sinensis. NCBI lineage: Eukaryota > Metazoa > Mollusca > Cephalopoda > Octopoda > Octopodidae > Octopus > Octopus sinensis. The sequence goes on from NW_021834438.1 coordinate 15,115, forward strand.
ATATACATATGTACATACATGCATATAAATATATGTATATATGCTCGTGTGTGTATGTATACATGTGAGTGTGTGTATTCATGTATATATGTTTGTGTGCACACATATACATAATAGCATATATGTTTACGCTTGTGTATGTGTGTTAGTATATGCGTATTTGGTGTCTGTTTTTACCAGCAAGAACGGTAATGATTTTTAGCAGTGATAATAGGAATCAAGCATGAGCCAGATCATGTATTGTCCGTAATAGGTGAATTGATGATGCGGGTAGAATTAACGAGCTTCATCAGCAGGCGAATAAATGAAGCAAAAACAAATAAACAAATGTAAATAAACATGAAATAAATGAAGAAATAATTGTAGAAAGACAGATGAAATAAAAAAAAGAAGAAATAAAGATAAAAATACGTTATAAAAATACATAAAAAAAAGGAAATATAAATTAAACAAAATAAAAACTGATGAAAAATAGATAAATAGATATATAAATATATAACTAAATAAAACGAGGGAGAATGAATAAATAAAGAAATCATGAGATAAAGCAAAGAGGAGAAAAATTGGCCTGATACTTCCTCTGTCTGTCGACACTGAAGCCATTCTCCCATTGTCCCCCTTAAGCTCCACCTATTATGATGTTGATAATTGTGTCTTCATTTATCTATTTCACTTAATTTGTCTTCATGACGGCCATTGACTACATTTTATTAATTGCTACTTTATAAGGTGGCGATTTGGCAGAATAGTTAGCGAGTCGTATAAAATGCTTAGCAGCGTTTCTTCCGACTTTACGTTCAGAGTTCAAATGCCACCGAAGCAGACATAAGCTTAATTCTTTTCGTGGGGGGGGGGAGACGTATGATAAAATAAATAACAGTCAAGTACTGGGTCGATGTAATCAACTTGCCCCCTCCCTCTAAAATGTTGGCTTTCTACAAAAATTTGAAACAAGGCGTAGGAGTGGCTGTGTGGTAAGTAGCTTACTTACCAGCCACATGATTCTGGGTTCAGTCCCACTGCGTGGCACCTTGGGCAAGTGTCTTCTACTATTGCCTCGAGCCGACCAATGCCTTGTGAATGGATCTGGTAGACGGAAACTGAAAGAAGCCCGTCTTATATATGTATATATACGTATATGTGTATGTGTGTGTATATGTTTGTGTGTCTGTGTTTGTCCGCCCAACATCGCTTGACAACCGATGCTGGTGTGTTTACGTCCCCTTAACTTAGCGGTTCGGCAAAAAAGACCAATAGAATAAGTACTAGGCTTACAAAGAATAAGTCTTGGGGTCGATTTGCTCCACTAAAGGTGGTGCTCCAGTATAGCCACAATTAATTGACTGAAACAAGTAAAAGAGTAAAAGAGAGTAAATTCTTGTTGAAATTCGCTAGCCTGTCAGACAACATGCTCAAAAGCATTTCTTCTGCTCTTTACGTTACGGGTTCAAATCACACCTAGGTCAAATTTGTCTTTCATTCTTTCGAGCCGATAAAATAAAAGACTAGTCAAGTACTGAGGTCGATTACACCGACTATCACTCTCTCCTTAAATTGCTGGCCTAGTGAAAAAATTAGAAAAATGTTATTCATCACTTTAACAAGAGGGTCCAGCGAAATGCCTTACTCTACTCTTTTACTCTTTTATTTGTTTCATTCATTTGACTGCAGCCATGCTGGAGCACCGCCTTTAGTCGAGCAAATCGACCACAGGACTCATTCTTTGTAAGCCTAGTACTTATTCTATCGGTCTCATTTGCCGAACCGCTAAGTTGCGGGGTCGTATACACACCAGAATCGGTTGTCAAGTGATGTTGGGGGGACAAACACAGATACACACATACATACATACATATATATATATATATATATATATATATATATATATACATACTTTATTTAAAGCAGCAGAAAATTCAACAAAACCTGTAACTCTGAGTTTCCCGTTGCTGTTCGTCGGACAGTTTTTGCTTAGCAAAATAAGCAAGCATTACTCTACCACCGGTATTTGAGTACTCTTTTTTCCACCTTGTTTTCAACATTTTATGTGTTTACTATACTACGGTATATATATATATATATATATTATATATATAATATATATAGACATATATACGATGGGCTTCTTTCAGTGCTCAAATGCATCCTTATCTACGTTCCTGTGTTACATTAACTACAGCTTCAGAATATAAATCAGCGTATCTTTTTCTATGCAATTCTTTCAGTGAAAGGTGATTTGTATGTGTTGCAGAATTTTCTCTTAGGGTTTTCTCGAATTTTAATAGAGATGTCAGTATAACCGAAAGCCACCCCATTGAAAATTATCAACACAAAAGCAAAAAACGTTTCCGCATACTGTATCAGAGGCTGAGACAGACTGGAAGAG
>NW_021834438.1:20000-30000 GCF_006345805.1 Octopus sinensis
TATAATATATATATACATGTATTATACATATACATATGTATAGATCCACACTAGACTAGTAATAATGTTACTCGGAAGATAATGAACCAGCTGGTGGTAAATTTGTTGAATAAGAATCATTAAAATTCGGCATAAATTTATCATTTCTAACACAATGTGCATATTATTTGTCATGAATGCGTACATTTCCCTTTTTATTTCTTTAAATATTTCTCAATATTTTTCAATAACCTACTCTCCTACTGTAATAAAAACCAACACAATGCCGTGGCAGACTGATAATCATATTCTAATATGTATGTATGTATACATACATACAACATATATATATACATATATATATATATATATATATTATATATATATATATATATTATATATATATACTATATATATATAATGCATATGAAATTTTTATTGATATATCATATATTATGAAATATATGGATAATGTGGATGAGGTGTGCTATAAGCATCCACCCCTCGTACCATTTTAATTTTCAATATTTTTAGAATTTTTTTTCGGTTCTACGTTTTAAATATTGCAGATTACCATTGCGTGCAGAAAACCGAAATGAAATTCACAAATTCAATTATTTTTTCAATTACTTCTCCTCTGAGTTAGTTTTCAACCAAATCTACATCTTGTAACCCTAAAAGCCTAACCTTATACCCTACATTACACCTTAAACCTAACCCTAAGCCTAAACCCTTAAACCTTACCGTAAATAGAATTACTCCTTACAGGATAGTACAATCTCATTTTTTTATGCATTCAATTAAAAAAATAGAGAAAAAAAAATACTGAAAACAAAAAATTTATTTCTGGTTTTGGATTCCAAAAGAAAATTTATAAATTTATTTTTTGAGAATCATAAAGAAATTTTCTCCAAAGACAAAAATAAGAGAGTTAGGCAGGTGGGGGTTCATACAACTACATAATATATCTATGTAGTTAAATTCATATATAATCTATCTAAAGTGCACATTGTTTAATAAAGGAGTTGAAATGTTTGTGCCGTTTCTAACCACGAAGTTCCGAGTTCTATCCATTTGACATCGTCGGAAACGCTTATACGACATCACGATCAACCATCAACACGATGCCCTCCTTGTTTCCAGACATTGCCTTCCAATGATTCTCTAATTATTACGGTTCTCTGCCACATGCATACAATCAGCCAAATTCATGTTTCCAGTTCAATCCTAGATGTATACATTTGACCGTGGAGGCGCAATGGCCCAGTGGTTAGGGCAGCGGACTCGCGGTCATAGGATCGCGGTTTCGATTCCCAGACCGGGCGTTGTGAGTGTTTATTGAGCGAAAACACCTAAAAGCTCCACGAGGCTCCGGCAGGGGATGATGGTGATCCCTGCTGCACTCTTTCACCACAACTTTCTCTCACTCTTACTTCCTGTTTCTGTTGTACCTGTATTTCAAAGGGCCGGCCTTGTCACTCTCTGTGTCACGCTGAATATCGCCGAGAACGACGTTAAGGGTGCACGTGTCTGTGGAGTGCTCAGCCACTTACACGTTAATTTCACGAGCAGGCTGTTCCGTTGATTCGGATCAACCGGAACCCTCATCGTCGTAACCGACGGAGTGCTTCCACTATACATTTGACCAAACTAGAATTACTTACAATGTATTTAGTGAGTAATGAGTGTAACTGAGGTTTTTAGTAACAAAGACGTATTACTCAAATATGGAAAATCTTGCCTTTAACAATATGGAAACGTTTCTCGTCTTTCCACAAACAACTTTGACAGCCTTTTACTTTCTTCCTCTCAACAATTCATGTCAGAAGGCTTCTTTGGCAGTGATTTATAGTGCCTTGAAAAAGTACCTAGATCTGCACATGTCACAACTCCCCCATAAGTATAAGACTTTCAGAAATGGAATGACAAATGTGGTCACCATATAGAGGTATCTGTATATCATTGAATTACGGTGAGAAACGCTTGTACAACACGAGTATCGTTCTCTCAATCCCCGTGATTAGTACCTAGGGGTAAGCAGACGTGAGATGAACAGTAATCACATTAAACCATGGTGTCCCTCTCCTAGAACGAAGCTACGGTTTCTGTGTAAGATTTTAAAGTGCGGGGCCTCGTTCGTGAGTTCTACCTTTTAAAGAGCTATGTGGACTTGATCCTCGACAATAGATGTCTTTGAACTTTCGGCTTTTCTTGTACTGTAAAATACGTCATCCTGCCTTTGCAGATTATCTTACTAATCTGCGAAAGATTCACATCTCAAAGGCTTCTGTTCCTTCATAGCTGTGCATATCATCCAGGTGTCAGTACCGTAAAGGCACTTGACATAATATAACAGCTTACAAGCCTCAATTTTAGATGGCCGTGTTAGCTTTTGAGGTGAAGATCTGTTTCATTCTTATAAATGTTGTTTTAACCTTATATATTCGAAGCAACTTCTTAACAGCAATCTTTCCGATTTATCATTTCTCCAACATATTTCAGATTGCTTTTGGTTCAAGCTTCTATTCAAGCTTCTGCCTTTAATATTTGTTTCTTTGGTTCTGTCTTTCTTTTGTGTTCATACTTAGATCTTTCTTATTATGTCACTTTGCTATCTTCCAATAACGCTGAATCATCAGCTTATCTCACAATGTTTATGTGCATGCAATTGACGGTAACTCATTTGATATCTTACTCTGAAATATTCCATGTATAGATATTAAATCTCTCTCTCTCTATATATATATAAAGCTGAAGTTGTCTGTGTGTGGCAGGTTTGGTAGCCTTCAACTAACACTATCTCCTCGAAGACCCTGCGGCGCAAGTTGACCAAAATTGAGAGTATGATAGAAGAAGGCTTGCTCTTTCTTCCGTAGAAGAAAAATTCAAATCAGACCAGGTTAAGACCAAAAATTATTTACATCAAACAAGTGCTTTTTTCTATGAAAATCCCAATTTTTTACGATTTTTTTTTGACAACTGTGTCGCCATTTTTCGGTGTATTTCAACCAGAAAAATGTTCACTTAAAGAGAATAATAAGCTATATGAGGCAAAATTTTTACTTTTTAAAAATTTCAATTCTAAAGGGTCGAAACAAACCCGAGAAACGCCGGGCAATACTATTAGTATGATGATAACACAGATCCTTCTTTGGCGTTTCTTCGTTCCAGGAAAATGTTCGGTTGTCTCCTGGTTTATTCGATGTTTGGTTTGCACGGTGGCACTGAAGCATGGCTTTTGGTCGGAGTAAAATTACTATTATTTTTTCATCTGAAATACTACTACATCTGTTCCTTTTCTGTTCTCCATTTGCCTTTCATTTTCCTTTCATTTCACTTCTTTTTTCATGAGACACACTACACTCTACACTTACGCATCGGTTAGAATTATCTTTTTTAAATTCAGTTAAAACTTTTCGATATTGAATAATAGAATTTCAACTGTCATAAGAATCGATTCCCCTGGCAATGAAAATTAATATATTGAATCAATTTCAAAATATAACTATTTTAAGAGCAAAACGGAATAGAACTACGCAACAGTTTGAACAATATAAAGAAACGAAGACAAAATCAGAAACGGTACAAAATTTAGAATTATTTTATTTTAAAATACACATCATATATATGTAGTAACATTATAGAAACATTGGACAAAATTGTTTTAAAAGAAAGATAATAATATCATCGTACTTTTGATAAAACTCTTGTTACAACAGCATCCATATATATATATAATTATATATATATATATATATATATATATATATATATATATATATTACATACATACATACATACATACATACATATGTATATAAATACAGTTTGGTGACGCAAAAAGGAAAAATACAACTCAAAGCACGAGTGTATATATATATGTGTGTGTGTATATATATATGTATATATATGTATGTGTATATATATATATATATGTGTGTGTATATATATTTGTGTGTATATATATGTATATATATATATAGGGTTAGGGCTAGGGTTATATATATATACATACACACACACACACACACATATAAATATATATATATATATATATATATACATATATATAGATAGATTTATTGATAGATAGATAGTTATATGCGTACATACACACACACTCACATACACATATGGAGATTGCTCCATAATCACAGATCATTTCCGACTCTCTGGGCTTCTTATTCTCAGTAACATTTCTGACTTTCCGTCCGTGACCTCTCAGATGACAGTTAAATCCTGTTAAACACCTGCAGAATTTGAAGCATGAGTGAGAGACTAAAGGTGTAATCTCCACTGGAAGGATGTGACAGGAAATGGCTTGTGAACCCTCTCTTGTACTTTTTAGAAATGTGAATGGGCAGTGCTCTCCCTGAAAAGGGCAGCTTAGTCACACGAACATCTAGCGGAGTTGATCCCTGTCAACGATGCTAGTGGAAGAGTCCTGCTACCTATGTGCACATTTTTAACTATGTGTTTTTTTACTGGTTAGGTCTGCACATGTCACAACACCCCCATAAGTATAAGACTTGCAGAAATGGAATGACAAATGAGGTCACCAATAGAGATATCTGTATATCATTGTATTACGGTGAGAAACGCTTGTACAACACGAGTATCACTCAGTCAGTCTCCGTAATTAGTATCTAGGGGTAAGCAGACATGAGATTAACAGTAATCACATTAAACTATACTTGTTACAAGAGAGTGTCCCTCTCCTAGAACGAAGCTACGGTTTCTGGGTGAGATTTTAAAGTGCATCCAGTCGTAGAGCCTCGTTCGTGAGTTCCACCTTTTAAAGAGCTTTAAATACATGTACATACATGCGTATACACACACCACACACACACACACAACACCACACACACACAGCACACACACACACACACACACACACATACACATATATATATATATATATATATATATATATATATTATATATATATATATATATAGATATATTATATATATAAGAAAACAAAATATGGAACCAGAACGTAACAGGCGACAACAAAACATTCGGACAGTTAGACGATACAAAAATTACAGAAGAAAAACAAGGACGGGTCATTCGGAGCTTTCTATCGTCAGTCGAGTTCCAGATCATCTCAGCAGTTTCGGCCGAAAGCTCCGAATGACCCGTCCTTGTTTTTTCCTGTCCTTTTTTGTATCGTCGAAATATCCGGTTGTTTTGTTTTCAGGTGACAGTGATGTAATCTCAATTACTTATACACCATAGAAAATTGGTTAATTTTCGGCACCATTGGTCTTGGGGCACATGTAAGACCTAAGTATGGAGCGTTAATAGACAAGAGTTAATACGATGAAACGCAAATGCATGAGACAGTTATTTTTCTACAAAAATATGGCTTACATCGTATTTCACTTTGTTCTACTTGTAGTGAGGTTGTAAAATTCAGCGAAAACCCGCACCCTGCAGATGGATACACGTGGAGATATCCCTGAAAGAATTTATTGCTGGAAGTTTTTATTGTGTATTTGTGATTCCAAGGAAATTCGTCTCTTGTACAAGTTATTGAGTTCGTGTATTATTGAATATGTGACATGATGAGCATTAAAATCCTTTATACTATAGGCACAACGCCTGAAATGTTTTGTGGTGAGGGGCTAGTCAATTACATCGATCCCAGTGCGTAATTTCATCGACCCCAAAAGGATAAAAAGTCGACCTCGGCACAGTTTGAACTCGGAACACAAAGACGGACGAAATGCTGCCGAGCATTTTGTCAGGCGTGCAAAATGATTCTGCCAGCTCGCTGCCGTATGAGCATTAAAATGGATGGCAGCACTCCGTCGGTTACGACGATGAGGGTTCCGGTTGATCCGATCAATGGAACAGCCTGCTCGTGAAATTAGCGTGTAAGTGGCTGAGCACTCCACAGACACGAGTACCCTTAACGTAGTTCTCGGAGATATTCAGCGTGACACAGAGAGTGACAAGGCCGGCCCTTTGAAATACAGGTACAACAGAAACAGGAAGTAAGAGTGAGAGAAAGTTGTGGTGAAAGAGTACAGCAGGGATCACTACCATCCCCTGCTGGAGCCTCGTGGAGCTTTTAGGTGTTTTCGCTCAATAAACACTCACAACGCCCGGTCTGGGAATCGAAACCGCGATCCTACGACGATCGCGAGTCCGCTGCCCTAACCACTGGGCCATTGCGCCTCCACGAGCATTAAAATAATAGCTCATTAAAATACTTTGACCTTTGTCAGCAAAGGAAAAATACGTTTATTTATCTATTTATTTTTTTTTATTTGGAAAACCCCCTATTTAGTTCATATATCATATCGGGAAAGAAAAGGGGGTGATCACTTTTAGAAGGTTTAGAAGAAAGTTGTGTTCTACGCGGGAGGATTTGTGGCAAGGTCATGCACACCTTAATACTGCATCGACTGATATGCCCCTTGACAAACCCCTGATATTAAAGTGTTAAACATTTATGCTATGCAAATCAGTGGCTCCCGTTTTCCCTAACTTCTTCCTGGATTTCTTGAGTATATAAACAGATTGTCTGCTTGTTTCTCATGGATTGGTCTGTTTGATATAGACACCCCTGATGAGAATGTAATAAGGCTCGAAAATCGAACAAGGCTGTCCATCTTTTTTTTTTCAATCTACAGAGAAATTGGTAGATTTGCCCTCTTCATGTATCTACTACATAGGTTACATACATACATACATACATACATACATACATACATACATACATATATGCATTCAAGCATAGATACATACGAACATACGTGCGTACACACGTTTGAAAGGCTAGTTATAAATATGAAGCCACTCAAATTTAAGGACTTAAGATAGGTTAGACGCTATGAATAATATTTGAACGTATTGAATTATAATATATGTGATTCGTTACAAATAGCCATATGTTTCGTTCTGTACAAGTCTTTAAACGAAACATTTGCAAAATCGAAACATATGACCATCTGTAACGAATTACATTTATTTGGATGTAATATATAATGAAAAACAAAGATACAAATAAGCAGATATATAATTGCGACCTACTGGCTACATCAACCAGATCTCCATCTAATCACAGCTATCATCTTTATAAAAATGAAAGGAAGGACATACTTGATAAAGCAATCCTGAATATATCTGAAAAAAAAAGGAGATTTTTGTCATAGCTGGAACACATTGGATAATAGATCTGGTGAATCAGAACTGACCTTGAGGTTAAAGAACAACAACAATAATAAAATACGACTGAAACCAAGCCACTTCCTCTACAGTTCTGCTAGCTTACCACTACAGCTATTTATGATATCCTCCACTAACTTTGGTCAGGCATAAACAGATGGGAACATTACATATTTTTACGAGGCCATAAAATGAAATCGCCTCCAATGGGAGGCGATGAAATTTTTCGAATGCAGATGGCGCAGCAAATTTTCATATCGTGTCGATTTTCTTTGAAGTCGAAGTACTTAATATCAATCATTACGGCAATTAATTAACCCTTTGCTCTCATAATGGCTGTTGATAGATGCTGGTTCAATACTATAAAGACAACTTACTGCCTTTGCATTTCTAGAAGTTTCCATCAATCACTTACTTGTTTTAATGTTTCTACATCATATCGCTTTAATATATTTCTCCCTTCTCCCTTTCTAATTTTCCCTGTTTCTTTCATTTTCATTCACCACCGCCATTTTCTCCCGCTTTCTACCAATATATATATATATATATTATAACATATATATATATAAATAGAGAGAAGAGAGAGAGAGAGAGAGAGAGAGTAATGTATACACACTTATACACATATACACACACATGAAATTTACAAAATTTATGATTTTACTTTGAATACGCGTTTATGTGTTTAAGTGAATGAACATGTCACTCTCTCTCTCTTTCCTCCTCTTTCTCTCTCCTCCTCATTTTGTCTCTATCTCTCCCTTTCACCCAGACAATCATACAAACATGTCTTCTCCCTCTCTCTCCCACCTTCCTCTCACACATGCACATGACATAAAAATTTATTTGCTAATAACTAATATATATATAAATCATAAAAGTATATAAATTACATAATTCTAATTATATGAACGATAAACATAAATTATAAATTCTACATTTTCAGCCTCATATTCTTTCTTTAATCTGACATTATTAGATTAGAATATAAAACAAGAACGGAGGAAGGCGGGTAGTGAATTGGCAGACTCGTTAGCGCATCGGGTAAAATGAATTGTGGTGTTTAGTTATTGTTTTTTATGTTCGGAGTTCAAATGAAGCCCAGGTCGACTTGACGTATCATCACTCCGGGGTCAATAGAATAATTACCATTTGAGTACTTAGGTAGATATATTCTCAACTGAGTTCCCCAACACCAGAGCAAAATTTTAAGAAAGGCTTACTGAGATACTGCGGTGGCTACCATTAAAAACTGAACGGTCGTACCAATTGACAGTGTGGTTAAGAATTTCGCTTCATAAGGACGTAGCTCAAGGTTCGATACACTTCAGTCTCCTTTTATTTTTATTAATTACTTACTAGGTCTGGTGGTTGTACTCAGAGCCTTCATTGGTCCTCTGAGACCGGTGAGAATGACGCTATTAATGTGACATTTGAATATTAATTATATTCATCACATACAAAAGACATGAGCTGTGAGGAGATTCCTGGGAGTCGGGCTTCTGAGAAGAATTGGGTGTAGGGAATAATGTGTTCGGAGAATTAGACATAACAGGAGTGATGAAAGGAGGAGAGAGGATTAGGACGGGAATGCTTGACTGGAGACGGCATAAACCCAGACATTTCCAAGCAGCACAGGCCATTAAAGAAGCAATATCCTGGTAAAGTATCTTATATCCTAGCCTCGGCTCAATCAGATCCTCGTGAGGGAAATTTTGTAGTCATGGGCTGAGAGAGCTAATGACTCGATGAATGGAGTAATGGGATTCCAACAGATAGGTCAGTAGTTCGTGTCGTGTCTGCAGCACTACGTTGCGCTAGTGGCTTTAACAGCTAAATCACAGAACCACTCAGTACACCAGCCTGTAAATAGGTTTCGTGTTCGATTTGTCCCACAAGAAATCGATTGTTAACCACCTCTGGAATATTCGAAGAAAATCAAGAGTAGAAAGGCAGGCCTGGCAGTGTGGTAAGAAGATTGCTTCTCAACCAGATGGTTCCGGGTTCAGTCCCACTATGTGACACCTTGTGTAAGTGTTTCCTACTATAACCTCGGGCCAACCAAAGCCTCACGAATGAATTTGGGAACTGAAGGACGACTGTCGTATCTGTCTATCTATCTATCTATCTATCTATCTATCTATCTATCTATCTATCTATCTATCTATCTCCCTCTATCTATATATCTATCTATCTCTCTTTCTCTCTCTCTCTCTATCTATCTCTATCTATCTCTCTCAATCTATCTATCTGTCTGTCTGTCTGTCTGTCTGTCTTTCTCTGTACCTACGTTTGTCCCTCACCACTACTACTTGATAATCGGTGTTGGTGTGTTTGTGTCTCCGTAACGTAGGTAAAAGAGATCGATAGAATAAGCGCTAGGCTTAAAAAGCAAGTGCTGGGATCGATTCATTCGACTTCAAATTCTTCGAGGCATTGCTGCAGCAAGGCCACAATCTAATGTCTGAACCAATGCAAAGACAAAAGACCATCGACAATATAAAAGCTACCAACGAACAAACGCATGAATGGAAACCCAATGCATTGATTGAAGTTGCTGATTCCTCTCACTTGTGAGGCCTATTTGTTCAACCAATAAAAAGAAAATAACGTTAAAAAAAAGACTTACTTATCTTATAGTTAAATCATAGTATGCAAAATGGAGGCGCAATGGCCCAGTGGTTAGGGCAGCGGACTCGCGGTCGTAGGATCGCGGTTTCGATTCCCAGACCGGGCGTTGTGAGTGTTTATTGAGCGAAAACACCTAAAAGCTCCACGAGGCTCCGGCAGGGGATGGTGGTGATCCCTGCTGTACTCTTTCACCACAACTTTCTCTCACTTC
>NW_021834438.1:35000-50000 GCF_006345805.1 Octopus sinensis
AGAATGAGAGATAGGAGGGGATACATATGGAGAGAGAGAGATAGCGGATTGGTAAACACATATCAAAAAATTAAGGACAAATTGGAGTTGACATTTAGACAGAGTGATAGGATTGCAGAGAGAGAGTGAATGAGAGTATGATCTCACTTTAGAGAAAATGAAAGAAAGTGAGTGAGAATGCATGTAATAATAGATTGTGTTAGATTTGTTTATGAAGTTTGCAAATGTGTGAGAGTGAGTAGGTGTGAGACAGAGAGGGAGGGATAGAGAGGGAGGAAGAGAGAGAGTGAGAGAGAGAGAGAGAGGGGTAGACAGAGGGAGTAATATTTGGAGGTTAATGGGCGTTGATTGGTTGATTGTGACGTAGGAGAGTGATGTAGTGGGAATGATTGAGAGAGGATGAAGGAGCGCAACAGTGGATAGATTGTGAGTCGAGAGGGAGAGAGTAAGAGGAAGGACAAAGATAGACTGACAGAACAAAGAGCGGTAGACAGCGGTGGGCTAAAGAGGGAGTGAGAGGTACAGACGCATGAGATAATGAGAGATATAGGCGGAGAGAGAGAGAGGAGAGAGAGGGAGGAAAGGGGGAGAGAGAAGCAGAGATAGACAGCCAGGCAGAGTAATTATGTGTGTGTAAATATGTGTGTGTGTGTGTGTGTGAGTCAGACAAACATATTAGAACAGTCCAAGTTAAGCAGCTAATTAATTCAGAGACGCCATCTGCGTGAAAATGTGATCGTTAAGTTAGTGTTAACATATTTGATTCGGGGGCCATTAAGGCTAACAAAGAATTAAATAGAAGATTCACCGTGAATGGGTATGCGGTGGGGTGGAGAGTTAATAACAGAGAGATACCTTCTGTATAAAGTACATAGAGTTAAGCGGGTGGATTACAATATTTATTGATTTATCAAAATTTCACCAGTAGGGAAAAGAGAGAGAATCCAATAAATTTAATAATGAATTGTGGTTAGAGAGACAAGTCGAAAATTTGAATTCATTAACCATCGATTCTGAACAATGCAGTGAAGAGCACTTCTCATTTTTGTAAATAAAAGAAATGACTCTCAGTACGTTCTATTCTTATGTAGACCTCATCAGTGAATTATAGATTTATTCGTATTTGCGAGGCCGTAAATAACTGAGAGATATCTCTTTCTCTCTTCTCTTTTACTTGTTTCAGCCATTTGACTGCGGCCATGCTGGAGCACCGCCTTTAATCGAGCAACTCGACCCCGAGACTTATTCTTTGTAAGCCTAGTACTTATTCTATCGGTCTCTTTTGCCGAACCACTAAGTGATGGGGACATAAACACACCAGCATCGGTTGTCAAGCAATGCTAGGGAGACAAACACAGACACACAAACATACACACACACACACATATATATATACATATATACGACGGGGTTCTTTCAGTTTCCGTCTATCAAATCCACTCACAAGGCTTTGGCCGGCCCGAGGCTATAGTAGAAGACACTTGCCTAAGGTGCCACGCAGTAGGACTGAACCCGGAACCATGTGGTTGATAAACAAGCTACTTACCACACAGCCACTCCTGCGCCATATAAAGACTTTATATGAATGATCATTGATAGACATGTCAGTTTACGATAAAGATTGAGAGAAATTACGAAAAGAAATGTTAAAATAGAAACACAGGTCGATAGGTAAAAATTCGAGTTATTATAAGTGATGTACGATATAATAAATCGCGCGCACACACATACACATACGTATGGTGAGAAAGATATATTGATAGAGAGGGAAATATACGAAGAGTGTATAACAAGTTAAAATAAAATAAGCATGTGTTGGAACTGGCAAATAGATAAAGGCAATAACAGATAATATATATATATACATATATAATTTTTATCTTATATTATACTTTTTATCTTATATTAAACTTTTTAATACTTTTTGATAGCAATATATATTTAATAAAACATAAATAAATAAATAAATAAAAAATAAAAAATTAAAATAAAAAATACATATATATAAAAATTTATAAATATAAATTAATAATCTTAAATTTTTAACTTTAAATTTAAATAATTTAAATTTTGAATTTTATATTTTATATATTTTGTATATTATATTAATTAATTTTATTTCTATGTTTTGGCTTATGTTTTCACTGTTTGATTTGCCTAATAGTGGTTTTATCTCTAATTTAATTTATATATATATATATATACACTAAATAATTAGGGTTCAGCAAAGATTTGCTTTACCACATACCGAAGCTTAGAAATTGCAGCCAAAAAACGTTAGCTATTTCTTCTACTTAAAAAGGGACTCCCAGAAAAACCAAAATACTTGAAAACAATCCACACAGGTAGAGAGGAAGAAGTAACGAAAATCAATCAATATCTGGTCACCTATGGACGGGTAAAAATTTTACCCTTTGTTATTACTGATAATAGAATTTTCTCCCTGATAACAAGCTACAGATTTTTTTCTGTAGTAGTTTACTTGTAGACACACGAGGGTGACAGGGGAGGGTGATTGAACCTCATTCATGTTCTGAATTCGGCGGTACTGTCGCTGAATATTATCTGTCCGATACCGTTAGGTGGAGAGATATACTCAATTATTCTAGTACCTTCGAATTTAATATTTCAATATTTAATTATTGATGGGTCCTATGCTGAAGAGGAAAACGGTTGGTAAAGTATAATTTTATATTCTTCATTCCAGCCTAATTCCGAAACGCGCGTCCATAGGTGACCAGATATTGATTGATTCTCGTTACTTCTTCCTCTCTGCCTGTGTGGATTGTTTTCAAGTATTTTAGTTTTTCTGGGAGTCCCTTTTTAAGTAGAAGAAATAGCTAACGTTTTTTGGCTGCTATTTCTAAGCTTCGGTATGTGGTAAAGCAAATCTTTGCTGAACCCTAATTATTTTGTATAACTTAAATTTACCATAAAATGGTCCTTTTTTCATGCCGAACTCTACTTGGTGAAATTATTTTTTACCCTTTATTACTATATATATATATATATATATATATTATATATATGGCCGATAGGTAGATAAAGTGATTAACAGATATATATTCTTTTAATTTTTTTTGTTTCATGACTGCGGCTATGCTGGAGCACCGCTTTTAGTCGAACAAATCGACCCCAGGACTTATTCCTTGTAAGCCTAGTACTTATTCTATCTTCTCTTTTGGCGACTCGCTAAGTTATGGGGAGTTAAACACACCCAAGATCGCTTGTCAAGCGATGGGGGGAGGATAAACAGAGACACAAATATATATATATATACATATATATACATATATATACATATATATGTATATATATATAGATATATATATACATTTATTAGATATAGATATATATATATATATATAAATACACACATACAATATATACATATATATATGTGTATATATATATATATATATATATATATATATATTATTATATTATATATATATATATATATATATAATATATATATATATATATAAAGAATTAATTAAGATTCAGTTGAATTACGTACTTAAGCTGAGGCAAGAAGTCAGTCCGATATTATCCGCATAGCTCGAAGTAATGTAAATAAATAGCAAATAAATAACAACGGTGTCCAGGTATTAGTGCATTACGGCCGTTTCATGCGGCTCCATTTAATCGATCAAGCATTACATCAATTTGAAATGCATCACCTTCCTCGGATGCACTAATGCCTGGACATCCTTATTACTTATATGCTTTATATATAGATAGACAGTTTTCAATAAAGGCAACGAACTGACATAATGCAGCACTTTTTTTTCTAAAATGGCCCACCCATAGTTACTATGGACGTCCAACAATAGGTATATAGATGTGCTTATGTTAATACATGTTGTCATCGGCTGTCTATCGCCGGTGGACGTTGAATGTTCTTTTTCAGCAATCGTCTCTGTTCTTGATTTGCAAAAGCGATAACATCGCAGCAGAGGAAGCCACTTCACGCAACAGAAATGTGATACCTCTCATGTGCCCTTTTGTACTCTCGCTGTTGTTTCTCCCCCAATGGCTGGAATTACGAACTTCAGAGATCGGCGCGAATCATCGTCCTGCACAGCTTTCTCCTCTTCCTGGGTGCCTGGGTAGATGCTGGAGTTGTTCAAATATCTCTTCAGCACATCCCTGTATCGCAACATCTGGCTACCACGGCATCTCCTAACGTAGAAAATTGCCTTTGGAAGCCTTTAGCAGTTAACATACGTAACTTGTTTGTCCTCTCTGTGTTTAGCCTCTTCTGGGTAATAAAAAGAAATAAGAATTTCGTCTGTCGTTACGTTCTGGGTTCAAATTCCGCCGAGGTCGACTTTGCCTTTCATCCTTTCGGGGTAGATAAATAAAGCACCAGTTTCCAACTGGGGTCGATGTGATCGACTTAATCCCTTTGTCTGTCCTTGTTTGTCCCCTCTATGTTTAGCCCCTTGTGGGCAGTAAAGAAATACGTAACATGGTGAAATATATGGATAATTCAAAAGCATATATTTGTGTGGTGTGACCGATAGAGAGATAGGTGAATATATATGTCAGTTTGTTATATATTCAATAAATAAGATATTACAAAGACAACTGAAAATAAATATGAGGCGCGATAAATATATAGAGAGATCTATGAATTGTTAAGATATAGGCGCAGGAATGGTTGTGTGGTAAGTAGCTTGCTTACCAACTACATGGTTCCGGGTTCAGTCCCACTGCGTGGCACCTTGAGCAAGTGTCTTCTACTATAGCCTCGGGTCGACCAAATCCTTGAGAGTGAATTTCGTAGACGAAAACTGAAAGAATATATATATATATATATATATATATAATACGTATGTGTGTATATATGTTTGTGTGTCTGTGTTTGTCCCCCCAACATCGCTTGACAACTGATGCTGGTGTGTTTACGTAACTTAGCGGTTAGGCAAAAGTGACCGATAGAATAAGTACTAGGCTTACAAAGAATAAGTCCTGATGTTGATTTGCGCGACTAAAGGCGGTGCTCCAGAATGGCCGGAGTCAAATGACTGAAACAAGTAAAAGAGAGTAAAAGAGTATATTTAATGCAGGGAACATAAAAATAATGTCTTATTTCGGGACGGTCATATTTTTTTTCCGAATAGACACACGCACTTTATATTCGTTCTTCACTCGTTTATTACTGTTCTTATTTTAACTCGTTTCTTTTGCGCGGAGATTCCCAGACGATGGATATGAGTTGAAATAAGGACAATAATAAACGAATGCAGAACGAATGTATTGTGCGTGTGTTTATTTGGCAAAATAATAATAATAATAATAATGATAATAATAATAATAATAATAACAGTGATGATAATAATAATAATAATAATAATAATAATAATAACAATAGTAATAATAATAATAATAATAATAATAATTAATAATTAATAATAATAATAATAAAAAAATAATAGTAATAATAATAATAGTAATAATAATAATAGTAATAATAATAATAATAATAATAATATAATAATAATAATAATAATAAAGCCGTAACTGAAGACAGCCACAGAAAGAAGAAAGGCCTCAGTATGGCCTGGATTGACTACAAAAAGGCGTTTGATAGCATCCCCCACACATGGATCCTCGAAACACTAGCCATTAACAAAGTAGCACAACAATCATAAAATTCATAGAGCAACTCTATGAATAAATGACAAACTGTCCTACACCTCCAAACAAAAGAGGGACTCATGAAAACCAAAGACATCCCCATTAGAAGAGGAATATTCCAGGGAGACACGCTCTCTCCACTCCTTTTCTGCTTGGCACTGTCACCTCTATCTGATATGCTAAATAGAACTGGGTGCGGATATAAATGTTACGGCAAAACGATCAGCCACCTTTTATATATGGATTACCTAAAACTATACGCTGCAAATGACAAACAGCTGGAAACACTATTACAGACAGTTCATGGATTTACCAAAGAAATAGATATGAAATTTGGATTAGAAAAATGCGCCAAAGTAACCATGAAAAGAGGAAAACTAGTTAAGAGTAACAACATCACATAGATAAAACCAATGAAATAAAAGGAATTAGACCAAAGCCAAACTTACAAATACTTAGGAATCCATGAACTAGATAAGACACAACACACACAAATGAAAGAGAAAAAAAAAAAGAATATTATAGACGAGTTAGATCAATACTAAAACAGAGCTCAATGCTAAAAACAAGATAATAGGTATCAACACTTTAGCTGTCCCAGTTATAAGTTACAGCTACAATATCCTTAACTGGACACGAAATGAACTGTCCAAAATAGATAGGAAAACAAGAAAAATACTGACAGGATCTAGGATGCATCACCAAAATCTGACATAGAAAGACTATATATACAACGTATAGAAGGTGGTAGAGGCCTTATACAGCTGGAAAACTACTATAAATAACCACCATAGGACTGCAAAAATACCTACTTCAGAAGGAAGGAAAAACTGATCCAGATAGCAGCAAAACACGAGCAAAACAAAAACTGTTCTCAGTATTTAAGGAAGCTGACAAATACAAACAAGAAATCATACCACCTAATAAACACGAAGAAGAAGAAGAAGATGATGAAGAAACAACAAAAGCTATAAAACAAATGAATCCAAACTAAAAATAGAACAGCAACGAACCATGATAAAAGATGGCAAGAAAAGCCCCTTCATGGTAAATACTGCACTAAACAACGCAAAAGAAATAGACAAGAAAAATCCCAGCAATGGTTGAGAAGCTCAGGACTCAAAGCAGAAACAGAGGGATTTTTAATTGCAGCACAAGACCAAAGCCTCCCCACCAGAAATTACCAAAAACATGTAATGAAAGAAATATTACAAGTAACTGCAGAATATGTGGAGATGGACAAGAAACAATAAATCATATTATCTCTAGCTGCCCAGTCCTGGCTAAGAAGGAATATATTCACAGACATGACAGAGTTGGAACCTACATACATTGGAAGCTATGCCAACATTATGGAATAACAACAGAAAAAAGATGGTATAGGCACACACCAGAAAAGGTCACAGAAAACTAGAAAGCAACCATACTCTGGGATATGCCGATACACACAGATAGAGAAATTAAGGCCAACAGACCAGATATAGTTGTCAGAGATCATGAAGAAAAAAAATGCTTTCTAATTGATGTATCAATACCGGCAGATGACAACGTGTCTCTAAAAGAAATGGAGAAACTCTCAAAATACAAAGACCTGGAAATAGAGGTAACTAGAATGTGGAATCTGAAAACAGAAACAATTCCTATTAAAGTAGGTGCATTAGGCATGATAAAAAAATATTCAGACAAATACATAACAAAAACACCAGGACTTACAAACGCATATAACATACAGAAAATTGCACTACTAGGCACTGCACACATCCTACGCAGAACACTTTCCATACAATAACCATCAGAGCATCACAACAAATCACAGCACATACCCAAGGCACACAGAGCTGCGCTCGGTAGTGAAGTGAAAGCACGCTATAAAAATAAAACTACTGAATAATAATAATAATAATAATGATGATGATGATGATAATAATAATAACTATAGGGCTACAGCAAATATTCTGCTTAATACCACAGATCTGCTTGTCAGTTGTTTGTGCCCTGATGCAGTACCAGGCAGTGGCTCTCATGGTTTCTGATCTTAACTGATTGGAAGTGTTATCATGTACATTGTTTTGTCTTGGTATAAAAGATGTACTACAGCAAATATTCTGCTTAATACCACAGATTTGCTTGTCAGTTGGTTGACCTTAACCAGCTGAGTATGTCTCTTAGTGGCTGATGATATGTGCATCTCTGATCATGAGCAGAAGTAGTGGGGGAGCATCATAGCCATGTGTTGAGAGGGATTCTTTGGGGCCTGGATAATTCACCTCTGGAAACATGGCTGTTTCGTTCAACATTCTTAAACAACCCTTATTCAGGGAGCTTTTGAGCGGGATGGGTTACTCGACCAGAAGAAAATTCTAAGTGGGCCCCACCTGCAAGGTCATGTGCTGTTTATCTTGATAGGAGATCACCATGTTGCGCACACATGGTTGTGATGCATGTGCCTGGTGTACCCTTATCAGACGGGTAGTCATGATGGGTATACTGGGCTTCGTATATTTTATCCCAGTGTCACTTTGATGGCATGCACTGCTCTTTCACCCAATAATAATAATAATTATCATCCTGAAATAGAAACATGTTTCAGCACACGGTTTCACATCAGGAATATTGCAACTCCAATTCATAAACTTAAGAACATAAAAATGCTAACTATTAATAATTATGTTTAGAGAAACAATAATTAAGTAAGAGCACGAGACAACACCTGACATATTTCGATATAACTGTGACTTCATCAGGGAGGTAGGGAAGCAGGAGTTGGTCTATGACAATACGGACAAGGAAGAATGAGGAAATAAACATAGGAAAGTTAATGAGAAGGAAAGAGGAGAAAAAAATATGGAAAGTGATAAGGGAAAAAAATAAAAAGAATGGAGCGATGATAGGAAAATGTATGGAAACATTGATCGAGTCGAGTTTTTGGTTATGCTTGTTTTCAAACAACGTTCTAGGATTATAATGTCCAATGAGCGCGTTTTATTTTATAAAGCGCTACAGTAGAGAACGGGGAATGGTTAGGGGATCTGTGACAAAAGAGATCAGATTTTGCGATAAAAGAGAGAAGAATTTTCTGGAATTTATAGAAATGAAATTTCACACCCAATCTCTTTAAAGAAAAAAAAAAGAAAAAAAATGAAATAATATATCTTGAAAACAATAAATAAAAAGAGATATTAATAAAGAATAATTATCTACCCATGACAGCTGGCTGTTCTCTGAAATTGGCGCTCTCTTGTTAGAGGAGGTCAATAATAGAGTGGAAGGATTAGGAAGGTAGGGAAGGAAGGGGAAGGTAAGATCAATGGTGCAGAAGAGGATGAAGAGGAGGAACTAATGGAAGAAGGAGAAAAAGAATAGGGCAACAAGAATCTATCTATCTATCTATCTATCTATCTATCTATCTATCTATCTATCTATCTATCTATCTATCTATCTATTTCTATCTATCTATCTACCTATCTACTTCTGGTTATGTCTCATTTTGTTTCTTCTATTTTCCTTGTCGCGCCTGGGAGTAACAGAAGATGTGAAAAAGAGGATAACAATTTAGTGGGCACAAAGAGGGAAAAGGTAGAGGATGAGGAATACAAGTATAATGAAGTAATTGAAAGCAAAGAATGAGAACGAAAAGACGAAGAAAAATAGACTACGATATCGTTGATGGAGAAAGAGTTTGAGGGCAAAGCGGGAAAGAAAGATAGAGAGCGGGGAATCTTGTGGAAGAGAAGGAACAAAAGAAGAAAATAAGAAGAAATGGGAGCAGAAGAGAAGGAAAAATTGATATACCAGACAGAGAGGAGGGATGAGAAAGGAGAGAATAAGATAGAATCGAGAAGGAAATTATTGTTTATAGTTTTGGCACACGGCCAGAGGTTTTATTTCGACCCTAGTACTCGACTGGTACTTTTATTTTGTTAACCTCTATAGGATGAAAGGCAAAGTTTCCCCCGGCGTGGTTTGAAATAAGAAAGTAAAGAGCCGGGGAGAATTGTGCAAGGCATATTATCCGTTGATATAGTAACTGACTCCAAGGCGGTGAGCTGGCAGAAACGTTAGCACGCCGGGCGAAATGCTTAGAAGTATTTCGTTACGTTCTGAGTTCAAATTCCGCCGAGGTCGACTTTCCCTTTCATCCTTTCAGGGTCGATTAAATAAGTACCAATTACGCACTGGGGTCGATGCAATCGAGTTAATCCGTTTGTCTGTCCTTGTTTGTCTCTGTGTTTAGCCCCTAGTGGGTAGTAAAGAAATAGGTATACCTTGTGGGTAGTAAAGAAATAGGTATACCTATTTCTTTACTATCCACAAGGGGCTAAACACTATTCAATGACACTTCCTTGTGCTGGGGTGAGAGTAATAGTAGGCATAGAGTGAGAGGGAGTATGTGAGAGGAAGAGGGAGTTGATGTACAACTTTTTTCGATAGAAGTTTCTGTGGCTGGCATAA
The DNA here is from genome assembly GCF_006345805.1 of Octopus sinensis. Classification (NCBI taxonomy): domain Eukaryota; kingdom Metazoa; phylum Mollusca; class Cephalopoda; order Octopoda; family Octopodidae; genus Octopus; species Octopus sinensis. The sequence goes on from NW_021834438.1 coordinate 45,099, forward strand.
TCAACCAACTACTGAAAATACCTTAATTTTTAATTTTAATAATTATTATTGAAAGTTATTTTTTCTATGCTGACCACTTGATAGGTTCGTTATTTTATTTTAAATTAACGATCTTATCCTTATTTATATACATACATACATTTTATATATATGTATATATATATATATATATATATATATATATATATCACCGTGATCACTGTGACCGACCAGGCTATCAGATGTTGCTACACATCGCTGGTCATAAGGCGCTTAGCATTGTTTTAGCCTTCATATGATGCCACCGCGGGTAGCGAGCAGGCCACAGACGAAAGAGTGAGAGAAAGTTGTGACGAAAGAGTGCAGCAGGGATCGCCACCACCCCTTGCGGAGCTCGGGAGCTTTTAGGTTTTTTCGCTCAATAAACACTCACAACAACGCCCGGTCTGGTGAATCGAAACCACGATTCCTACGACCGCGAGTTCGCTGCCCTAACCATATATATATAAAGGGAAAGTTTACGAAAATAAACAAAAGACGAAGGCAGGTGGTGTACAAACAAACAGATGTATTAGTATAGCGCTCAGGAATATATATATATATATATATTATATATATATATATATATACACAAGAAAAAGAAACAAGAATGGATTAGTTTTTCAGTACAATTGTTTCATACGATGAACAGCTTTATTAAAAGCTGCAAATATTACAGCAAATACAAGTGTCCCGTATTCATCAGCCAAAACACATATGAGTTCTCCAAGCATCCTAGGGGGTGAGGCTACACTCATGAAGTATCGAAGATAGTTCTATAAAAAGTAAAGTTAGATTGTATTTGCTGCAATATTTGCAGCTTTTAATAAAGCTGTTCTTCGTATGAAACAATTGTACTGCAAAACTAATCCATTCTTCTTGCTTTTCTTGTTTATAATCACCCCACATTATTTTATGTTAATACCATATGATTTCTGGGCATCTAAGTTAAGTACCGCATTCATGTGAATTTCAGAGAAATCACTTGAATCTTAATGACTTATTACTATATATATATATATATATATATATATATATATACAAATGGGACAAGAACGCAAAACATTCAAATAGACGATACCAAAAACACGGACAGGTCATTCGAAGCCTCTAATCTACAGTCAAGAACCGGATCATCCTCGCAATTTCGGCTGATATATATATTGCGCATGTATCTCTCTCCATACATATGTGTGCGTGCGTTCGTGTGTGCGTGTGTGTGTGCACTCATTTGCACACATTTACATGTATAGATATATGCAGAGTCATATCAGTCAATATTTTGGCCACCCTTTGAAATAAAACTGTAAGAAGGCTTTTTTCGGCTGCTTATCTTCAGGATCGAACCGAATGCTTCCATCGTTATTTAACTATTCATAAACATCATCTTGCCTCTGATTTCCAAGATGGCGAAACTATTTAAATAGCGAAATATATACTCATTAACATGTAAACGTATATATGCCTGGAAACAAACAAATTTTCTTTAAACACTTGCAATTTACAACTTAAATGTGTGTTTAATCGCAAATATAAAACTGTTTTTCTTTTCGCGTATTCCCCCCCCCTAGTTTACACGTAAGTATATAAGTAGAGACGTGTGCATATTTGTCGGAAAACGGTCCTCATTTATCAACTGAACGATCACAAACACACGACAACACACACACATGCACACACACACACAATACATATATAAGTGTATATATGTACATTACATATATGTATGTATATATATATATAATATATATATAGTATGTATATATATATATATATATAATTATATATATATAGTAGATGTATAATATATATACTATATATATATATAATATATATATATATATATATATACATATGTATATATGTATATATATATATATTAATATATATATTACATTATGATGTATATATATTATATATGTATATTATGTATACATTATAGTATATACACACACATACACCACACACACACACACACACACACACACCACACACACACCACACATATATACTATATATATATATATCTATTATATATATGTATATATATATATAAGCTGTGATATCGTTATAAGAGTATGTTTATAAAGAATCAAACAATATATGACAGACAGAAAGAAAAGAATATAACAGAAACCATAATTTGATATCTTAACGTATTCAAATAGAAAATGTTTCGGTTGTTTGTTTTTTTTTGCATAAAATGTTTTTAGTTGATGATGTTGCTCTTGTTTTTATCCAACACTGCTTCTTTTATACGCACACACACACACAAACAAATACCCCCCACACACACACGCACAAAAACACCACGCACTCACACGCATACACACACCAAGTGACGTCTATTTTCTTCTTGCTAAAACATCTGCCGAGCTTTCTTATTAATCATAATCGTTGTGACAACCTCTATTTTGGATATGTTTTAAACTACACACCAAATAAGGAAATACACTGTTGCAAAGAAACAGCAGTCATTTTATCGAATATATTTCATAATCTTTATATATAAAAGTAAGGTTGTGTGTCTGTCTCCTACGATTTAGATTCCTAACTACTCCCACATTTTGCGGTGTAGTTTAACCAAAACCGGGTATCTTATAGTCGTGATTCATATCGAGCTCTTCTGGGTATTAGCGCGCGTCTACGATGAGTCTACGATTTTAAAAATAATTTACCATCATTTTTTCCATTTTTAATGCTATTTTTTTTTAAAGGAAGTAACTCTCTAAAAATGTCTAAGATGAGTCAACGATTTAAAAAATTTACCATCATATTATTTCCATTTTAATGCATTTTTTTGCTATTTTTTGGCTATAACTCTCTAAAAATGCTTTATAGTTAGTTCCCTTACAAACCCGAGCAACGCCGGGCGATACTGCTAGTTTCTTATAAATTTGTTACTGTCGTTCTTTAGACCTAGGCTCACGCTCTTCCAAGAGATCTATATTCATAAGCATTTTATTGTGACCACCCTGTCTCTTGTATACTAATATTTTTTGAGAATATATTATCTAATGTATTCCCCTAATAATTTTTAAACGTAATAGAATGGGATTTGAAGAGGTTTGGCTTTTATTTCCAACACGGGGAGTGGCCATGCAGTAGTTCATGCGTTAGATTGATAATCTGATCGATCCGTTGTTCGTGTCACGTCCTACGTCACCTTTGACGAAACAGGTTCGTGTTACACAGATATATTTCTTTACTACCCACAAGGGGCTAAACACAGAGGGGATAAACAAGGACAGACAAACGGATTAAGTCGATTACATCGACCCCAGTGCGTAACTGGTACTTAATTTATCGACCCCGAAAGGATGAAAGGCAAAGTCGACCTCGGCGGAATTTGAACTCAGAACGTAACGGCAGACGAAATACGGCTACGCATTTCGCCCGGCGTGCTAACGTTTCTGCCAGCTCGCCGCCTTATCTCGTGTTACACAGATAGTCGGCCAAATCACCAGTCAGGTTTGGTTCACAGATTCACAAAGCCTTTACGTAAGATACACAAAGCCTTCTCGTAACTGAGGACCTCATTGTATATTGAGCCCTTGCAGTGATGAATATTAATGAGATTTAGCATCAGGTTGAGAACGTTGCGTGAAGATATGTCGTTGGTTGTATTTGACACATTTAAATGCTGGCAGGGTACCTTTTCATCGATTTTGACGAATAAGTTCTAGTTGTTAGATCAGCGATTGTATTAACGTATATGTGACCGTAGCCTGTCGTTTATGTATGTATGTATGTATGTATGTATGTATGTATGTATGTATGCATGTATGTATGTTAGGAGTGGCTGTGTGGTAAGTACCTTGCTTACCAACCACATGGTTCTGGGTTCAGTTCCACTGCATTGCATCTCGGACAAATGTCTTCTACTATAGCCTAGGTCCGACCAAAGCCTTGTGAGTGGATTTGGTAAACGGAAACTGAAAGAAGTCCGTCGTATATATATATATATATATATATATATATATATATATATATAATATATGTATATATATATATGTGTGCGTGTGTATGTGTGTGTGTATGTTTATGGTGTCTGTGTTTTGTCCCCCAACATCGCTTGACAACCGATGCTAGTGTGTTTACGTCCCCGTAACTTAGCGGTTCGGCAAAAGAGATCGATAGAATAAATACTAGACTTGCAAAGAATAAGTCCTGGGGTCGATTTGCTCGACTAAAGGCGGTGCTTCAGCATGGCCACAGTCACATGACTAAAACTAATAAAAGAGTATGTATGTATGTATGTATGTATGTATATAAGTCTTTGTTTGTCCTCCAGTATCACTTGGGCAACCGGAGTTGGTGTGTTTACGACCCCGTAACTTAACGGTAAAGGGTCGACTCATTTGACTAAATAAGTTTTCTCCAGGTGGAGCCCCAGCATGGTCAAACTCTAATGACTGAAAAAATTAAAAATTAAATGAACGCCAAGTCAACTTTTCCGCTCTGCAGAGTTTACGTTGTTTGACGTCATCCTCTTTTGCGTTTACTCTTTTACTCTTTTTTTTTTTTTTTACTTGTTTCAGTCATTTGACTGCGGTCATGCTGGAGCACCGCCAGTACTTATTCTATCGGTCTCTTTTGCCGAACTGCTAAGTGACGGGGACGTAAACACACCAGCATCGGTTGTCAAGCAATGCTAGGGGGACAAACACAGACACAAACACATACACACACATATATATACATATATACGACGGGCTTCTTTCAGTTTCCGTCTACCAAATCCACTCACAAGGCTTTGGTCGGCCCGAGGCTATAGTAGAAGACACTTGCCCAAGATGCCACGCAGTGGGACTGAACCCGGAACCATGTGGTTGATTAGCAAGCTACTTACCACTCAGCCACTAATAACAAAATATTATCAGA
>NW_021834438.1:55000-63961 GCF_006345805.1 Octopus sinensis
TGTTGCGCGTAAGAAAAATACAAAATCAAAACATCTACATTAGCAACAGTAAAACATCACAGACCCATCAACGTATATTTCAGATAATTTACCCGCCAAAAAAACAAACAAGAAAAATGAAAAACAAAATCAAAGAGAACGAAAACAAAGAAACGATTAATTGTCTTTAAAGACCAGAAATACGTATAGTCGTACAGTTTGTCTACCATAAACTATGAAAGTGCCAATCTTAGTGGAATAAATTAGTCACTTTGAAATATGAATGGTTAAAAAAGTGTTCTCCTGCATGCATGAAAAGTGTGTCATATTATATTTATGCGTATGTGTATGATGTATATAGATATGAAATATATGTATGTGCATGTGTAGCATGTATAATATATATATATATATATATATATATGATATAGATTATATATATATAGATAGTATAGGATTGATATGTATGTGTATGCGTGCATGTATGTTTGTGTGTATATATGTGTAATATATATGCTATATATAGTATGTGTAAGTGTATATATGTATATATATATATGTGTATATATATATATATATATATATATATATATATATATATATATATATATATAGTGATATATATATATATATGTATATATATATGTGATATATATATGTATATGGTCTTGTGACCTTACCGTTGGCGATTTTTTCCTATGTTTCTCTGGATCTTTCCAATCCTATGTTGATGAAAGAGTCTAAGTAAATCTTATCCTTTGTATAATATATGTCCATGTTATGTCTGTGTATGTTTGCACATAGATATGTATGTATATATATATATATATATATATATATATATATATATATAGATATATATAGATAAGTAAACTTAGATAAACTTAGATATGTTTCGACCAAAGATTGGCCCAGGCCATGTCTAACATAATAGTCCCCACCTGATAGAATTACCTAATTCCTTTTTAAGTCAAGTTTTGTGGTATCATGGTCCATTCAAGTACTGAGTTCTTGTTGAGTAAGTTGTATTGAGGTATAGGTCGCTTATCGGGTGTTCCTTGAAGAAATTTGTCCAGACTCCGTTTAAATGTGATGGGATCCTTTCCTTTTTTGATCAGTTTTGGGACAATGTTAAACTGGGCAGGGCCTGTTGCGGAAAAGATATTGTGTCGCAGTGTACCTGAATTGGGCAGTGGACGTATGGCCCGTGATCCCAGCCTTGGATTAACCTTGAAGCTAATGTTCAGATTGTTTGTGAAATGCTGGCGGAGCTGGCAGAAACGTTAGCACGCCGGACGAAATGCGTCGCCGTATTTCGTCTGCCGTTAGGTTCTGAGTTCAAATTCCACCGAGGTCGACTTTGCCTTTCATCCTTTTGGGGTCGATAAATTAAGTACCAGTTACGCACTGGGGTCGATATAATCGACTTAATACCTATGTCTGTCCTTGTTTGTCCCCTCTATGTTTAGCCCCTTGTGGGTAATAAAAAATAGGTATATTCTCCACATCGTGCAATTGAGATACCGCTCGCGGCGACCCTGGAGAGAGTAGAGTTTCAAGGCTTTAAGGCGGTCCCAGTAATCGAGATCAGTGATGCCCTTAATTCTTTAAGTGAATGCCCTCTGGGGTGATTCAATTTTCGAGATGTTTTGTTTTGTATGGGGACACCACAGGGAGCAGCATTATGCGAGGTGTGGCCGTACAAAGGAAGAGAAAATTGGAATGATGACACCCTGTTGTCTAGACCGAAAGGTTCTTAAGATCCAGGAGCTCATCATACGAGCTATATCGACCTTATTGTTGATGTAGGCACTCCAACTGAGATAGTTATTAACAAATACTCCTAGGCCTCTGATATTATTAGATGCAGTGAGCGGTTTCCCTGAAGGAAGAGAGGATGGCTGTTTTAATATAGTCTTTTTTCCAAAATGCATCAGTTCAAATTTTCCCTCGTTTTGTTGCATTTTGTTTTCTTCCGCCTATAGACACAAAGCATCTAGATCAGATGGAGCTGAGTACGGTCTTCTTCATTAATGATTTGCTGGAGATTAGTGTCATCAGCAAATATTATCACTTTGCAGTGTTTTACGACGCTGGAAAGGTCGTTTATGAAGATTATAAAGAGTAGCGGGCCTAACACAATTCCTGGTGACTGTTGCTGGGCTTGACTGGACTCCATCGACCACAACATGTTGTCTTCTATTCGCCAGGAATTACGCAATCCATTGTAGAAGTTTTCCATGAATTCCAACATTTGCCATTTTAGAGAGTAAGATATGGTCAACCCTGTCGAACGATTTACTCAAGTCAAGATATATGACATTAGAGTTCGAACTTGTTCCCAAGGCTTTACGCATATCCTCTATGTGGCGTAAGAGCTGTGTTAGACAGTCCCTGCCGCAGCGAAAGCCATGCTGATTTGCATTTAGGAGTTTGTGGATCTCCAGGAAGCCAGTAAATGACGAGCTTCTGTACCACTTCCATATACCAAATTCACTATGTCGGCCTGAAAATATTTACGGATATATCTTTGACTTCAATCTCAGCGCAGATTGGGTTTGAATCCAAGACTACGTAATTGCAAATGAAATTTCTTAACAATTTAGCCATACCCACATCTGTTTGTGAGTACAAGTAATTCTTCTTCATCCGGTGTATTTTAAAGTTTTTAAAACTCATACGTGATAAAACGGCCGAAGCAACATGATTTTACGTTGCGTGTTTAAAATTTAAACGAAGGCATTTTGTTTTAATTAGGTAATGCGTGTTATAGAAGCGTTTCTATCGGAATATTTTAGGGTTTATTCTGATAAATATTCATATGTTAATCTGCCATGTATATAAGTTTGTGAAAGTTGCATAATTTTGTTTTACAAATGAATATTATTAATAAGAAAGCATTATTCTGAAACCACGTGCTCAGTCCCTCAAGAATATTCATCCGTGTATCTTCCAGATCACGAGCCACTATTACAGGAACTGCAAGTATGTTGGCATGTACGGATCAAATTGCCATAACGATGCCAGAAACCAAGGAGATCGGGATGATAAGAATAATAGTAAGAATAATAGTAAAGGCCGAAAATGTCGCTAGAAGCTGGGATCACCAAGCGTAGACTGGGATATTTCGGTCATATTATGCGGAGAGAATCCCTGGAGAAGGACATCATGCTCGGAATGGTCAGTGGCAAGAGAGGAAGAGGCCGACCAAGAACCCGCTGGCTTGCCACCATCAGGAGTGATACCGGAATGGACATGGCCAGTCTGAAGGAAGCGGCCCAGGATAGAACTGACTGGAGGACACTGATCCAACGAGTGACCGAGAGTCGACTTCGACTGAGCGGATAGAGAGAGACGAACGAGCTCGTCCCAAGAGCAAAACTAAATGAAAAGTCAGTGGGTTTTTGGGTTTGTAGGTATTGAGCAAATCCATGCTTCCGGGCACTATGATGGGGACACTAAAACAGTCGCTTTTGTTAAGTTGCTGTATGTTTCGTTCTTGTAGGATCTCCAGGTAGATAGAAAATACGCCGAGGTTATCAGTACCATTCAGTAATTGGCCCAAGTGGAAGCAAACCCCGAAAGGTCGGGCAGAGACGGTGAATTCATACATCGCTTCCGTTGTATACTACTCTCTTGTACCTGTTTTGTTGTAACTAGATTTGAGATATAAAGGACACGTCTCACCGTTAAAGCGGTCCATCTACTGCTAACATCCTCTGTGTGGAAGCCTCTGTTAGCTATGTTTAATGACACCCAAGCACTGATTCCGTGGCACTTTCAGAGTTTACTAGACCGTAAGCAGGTTTAGTCAACATTTTCTCAAGCACTGTTTCTAGTTCGTGTTGTCGATAAGGCAACAGTCATAGGTAGAGCGAAGAGGAAGACTATCTGGCTTATGGAATATCACGCCTTTACGTTCTTCTACTAGTCAGCTTTGTGGCCGATGGAGCTTACAGGTATGATTCTATAGAAGTTCTGGGGATATTAAAAAAAACGTTATTTGGGTAATTCTTCTAGTGCATTCCAGATGATTTATCAATCTGGGTTATGTATATAACTTCCTGTAGAGGCGTGTGGCTTAGTGGTTAGGGTGTCAGCATCATGATCGTTAAATTGTGGTTTTGATTCCTGGACCGGCTGACGACGACGCCGTGGTGATCTCATTCTTGCTCACAACATCATAAGCGGAAAGTATAACCTCTCGAAAGAGCTGTTCTTCACTCCTGCTCCAGAGCGTCGGCTGCGGGGTCACTCCGAAAAGCTCTATCTGCGACGATTTAATCCCAATCGAAAGAGAGGGGCTTTCTCCGTCCGGGTTGCGGATCCGTGGAATAAGCTGCCGGACGAGATAGTGAAGATGCCGACGACCGCTCGGTTCAAAGTCTCTCTTGACCAGAAATGGCCTGAACTCTTTGCATGAACACCCTCCTTGTACTTAACTCCATGTCTCCCTACATGGCCTTGCTTTTTGCTTTTTGAGCCAAAAACTTAACTTAACTTAATTTCATTTCACGTTGCTCCAGTCCCTTCAGCTGACAAAAATGAGTGATCCTGTGACAGACCAACGCCTCTTCCAAGTGGGGAATATATATGCCATAGAACCAGGAAACCGGCCCTTACGAGTCGGTGCAACACGAGAAAGTAATTTTTTACTATATAACTTCCAGGCATCGATAGCCAGCTGTACTAATGGAGCCATTTTCTTATCCAAACGGACTCTAGAGGCGGCATGAGATGGACTCAGGGTGACAAGACTATTCTGTGCGTATTTGTTCAATGTAAAAGCATTGTCGACTTGTGGAGTTATGTCGAACAAAACTCGTTGAGTAGGATGTGGACGACTACCTGCCAAGTCCGACACAAAGGACGTTCCAATGCCCTCCTTCACCAGGAAGACCAAACAGATTCCATCAGAGGTGAATATGGAGATTAGACACAACTGAAAGGTCAGAGTTGAGATATTTTGTCTCCACCTTTTCGAAGTTCCATCATCATCATCATTGTTCGACCGTGGTCGAGACAATGGAATTTACCATGTTACGCCAGACTTCACGGTCCATCATGGCATTACGGAGGTCCTGTTGCTGGATGCCTGTATCCCTGGAGATTACATCAGTGTAGGAGAGTGTGCGCCCTCTGGTATTGCGAGTAGATGGCTTCCAGAGGAGAAGAGTAGAAATTACTTCTTTTTCAGCTCTACAACAATGTCCAGCAAACTGGACTCTCCTACCTTTCGAAGTTCCAGTTATAGAATACATTTTGGGCAGATAGAGAAGAACACACCCTAGTAAATTTGCCGAGATCTGGGCAAGTGTTGCAAGAATGGTACGTCTGAATGTATCTAATCTCATGTACACACCTAGTAGACCAGATCAGGGATTAAAAGTGGCAGAAAAATCTCTTGCTAGTCATAGTAATCTTTGATTAATCCTAATTGGATTCCTCCTCTATTGGGGGAGATTTTCTTGTTAATATATTATTGTTATATAATGTTATTTTTTTATTACACCTAAGCCCCCAGCTCTCACTGTTTTGATATTCTGTCCTTGTAACGTCCCCTGACGTCCCCAACCACTTGGGCTTCAGGGACCAATAAATGAAATTATTGTCAAATTTTTGTTTTGAATTTCAAGTGGAATTTTATATTGATAGAAAAAGACCCGACAAAAGTCACGAATAAATTAGTTGGAGTTAGTATTAATTTCCCTAGTAATTAATTAATTGCCTAAAGGTTTGTCCCTTGCTATTAATTTTATTCTTGTCTTCCTTTCTTGTCATCGTTCTTTAATGAGACTCTGTTATCATTTCTGGCTTTCTTTCTCATTTCTCCTTCTCTCTCATTCACCTCCTTTCACTTTATTTCTTCCTCTCTCTCTCTCTCACTTTATCACTCTCACGCACTGGCACATGCACACGCATACATACACGCATACACATATACATCCATCTACTCACTCTCCTCCACCTACACTCACACGTTAACTCACAGGTACTCTCGAATGTCATTTTAAAAACCCTATCATATATCTTCACATATTTTCCAAAACGTCTCTTTTCTTTATCCGACTTTCTGTCTCCGACATATACACATAACCAAATATAAACATAAACAGATCACAGAAATACATACACATATAAACACATAAACATTAAGTTATAATCCGTTAGATTTTGCGATCAAATCCCACTACGGTCAGCTTTTCCTGTTAGCCTTCATGGGATAATAAAATTTTTATTGGCTAATTTTGTAGGGCAGATGTAATTGACTATGCTCTTCCTTTAATGCTCGCCACAGTGCAAAACTCTTAGATTTCATTATTAACTCTATTAACAAGGCGGTGAACTGGTAGAAACGTTAGCACGCCGGACGAAATACCTAGCGGTATTTTGTCTGCCGTTACGTTGTGAGTTCAAATTCCGCCGAGGTCGACTTTGCCTTTCATCCTTTCGGGGTCGATAAATTAAGTACCAGTTACGCATTGGGGTCGATGTAATCGACTTAATACCTATGTCTGTCCTTGTTTGTCCCCTCTATGTTTAGCCCCTTGTGGGTAATAAAGAAATAGGTACTTCGTCCGTCTGTACATTCTGAGTTAAATTTCCTCCAAGGTCGACTTTGTCTTTCATCCTTCCGGGGTTAATAAAATTAAGTACATTTGGGTATTCATAAATTATTGGGAATTCTTAAAAACAAAATGTTGCGTAAGACAAAGTTAATCCAAACAAGAAAGCACAAAAAAAACACAACAACGCGAGGACGTGGAACAAATATAGTATTATTGGACGCTCAAGAAAGAAGGGACGAAGGAGTGTTATAACGTTTCGAGTGGAGCTCTTCGTCTGAAACATAGGAGAAGGAAAGATCCAGAGAAGGGAAGACACACGCGGTCACATTTTGAAAAAGAATGTTGTGTAAAACAGTTCGGTATTCTCTCTCATTGCACAAAAACCGTTTTAAGGGCTACATACTTTATATTGCTGTTATTGGATTAGCGAAACAATAATGAGAACGGAGCCAAGAGATAAACCCTGCTTTCCCGGGAATTACTGGGTACGTCAGCTAGTAAAGGAATATTTCGAAATTCCTAGAATGTCACCAAATGTTATAGGCATCTGGATAGTTCCAGAAGGAAAAAGAAACAAAACGTTATGACTAAAGCGCACTAGATGAGGACACTTATGCTTTTGTGGTGTAGAAAAGGATGGTTTGGTAGTCTCTAGATCATTGATTTCCAGCCAGGGACGGTACTGCGCCCCAGGGTCCATGTAAGATTTTTAAATATCCACGAATGCAATATATAGTAAACTGGGGGTTCATAGCTTTTTCCAGGGGCTTTCAAAAAAAGTTGTGCTGCAGACCAGTAAGGTTTATGCGCAATATATCGCTTATATTTCTACAATACACAAAATATTTTCTCATATAATTCCTAATAATATTAAAATTACAAAAAAATTCAATAGGATTTTTAAATATCAAATGGCTAGGAGGATCCATCCCGGTAAAACAGGAACCAAAAGGGTCCATAGGTAAAAAATGGTTTAGAACCCATGCTCTAGGTAAACCGTTGCAAGTTTTATTGGTCTTCATGAAACTTGCGAAACGGTCCGTCAGTGGATGCTGCCGTCTTTGTCTGCACCTCTATAGTAGAGAAGGAATGTGTCGTTTAATTCAAGTATGGTTCATTATTACAGCTAATGGCTTTTTGATAATTATATTTCGGCACTTCTGGTTCACAGTGCATTGTGCAAAATATATATGTGTCTGCGCCCCTCTCTCTCTCTCTCTCTCTCTCTCTCTCTCTCTCTCTCTCTCTCTCTCTCTATAATATATATATATATATATATTTATAAGGGATATAACCCATTCATTTTCCTAAATTATTTGGTATAAATCAAATTGTGTATGCTTATTTCTTAGTATTGAACTATTAGAATTTTTGTTGTAATTTATCCAGTACAACACTTAAATAAGTAAATAGTATTTTCCTAAACAATAGATCCACTTACTTCGGTTAGTTACGTATTCACGAATATACCAACACTAGCGCCGCTCAGGGTAATAATCTCTGGAAACGCACAAAATAATCTCTGGGAACCCCCGCTGTACTCTTTCACCACAACTTTCTCTCACCCTTTCTTCTTGCTTCTGCCACAAAGCAAAGGAAACATGGTGTAACCCACTATGGTGTGGCAAACTTTCAGACCCTAGTCTAGATCGCGAATCCTCTGTACCCCAGCATGGTTCAGCTCTCCACACGTTAAACGCCACCATTTACGGAATGAGGATAACAACGTAACTTTCGTGCCCGTGCAACCGCCAGTCTATCGCGTGTGGTAATTATTCTTTGTGGATAATGGCGTGAGTCCTGATTGGAAGAAGAAGAAGAAGAAGAAGAAGAAGAAGAAGAAGATGGTGGAGGAGGAGAAGGAGAAGAAGAAGAAGAAGAAGAAGGAGAAGGAGAAGAAGAAGGAGGAGGAGAAGAAGAAGAAGAAGAAGGAGAAGAAGAAGAAGGAGAATGAGGAGAAGGAGAAGGGGAAGAAGAAGAAGGAGAAGGAGAAGGAGAAGGATAATAATAATAATAATAATAATAATAATAATAAGAAGAAGAAGAAGAAGAAGAAGAAAAGAAGCAACAATATTAACACATCAACAGAATATAAAATAAACAAACCAACAAGAGAATTGTAAAAAAAAACAGGTCAAAAATTTCAACAAAAAAATAAAGCAAAATATAATTTAAAGTATGCAAAAATGTTAAATAAATATACAGAACAAATTAAAATTCAAACACACACACACAAAAAAAAAAAAATAACCAGCGAAAAAGGAAAAATGAAAAATGAGTGAAAAGAAGCAGAAAAAAAAATAAAATAAAAAGCGCATATTATAGATTTCACAACAAAACAAAATAATAAAAATATAATGAAGAGCGAAAATTCCAAAAATCAAAGAATTGCAAATAGAATATTCTGAATTGT
>NW_021834439.1:0-5000 GCF_006345805.1 Octopus sinensis
TGAAAAAAATATAACAAAGAAAAAATGAGGAAGCATAAGCTAATGGTATGAGGGTGGGTGTGGGGCCGGGAAATTATTTCGCCAGAAAACACAAGAAGAGTGTGAATTGGTTACTATAAACAAATTTAAGTATAAAAACAATAGTTGATACGTGTGTGTGTAGGGGTGGTTGTTTTGAGATATACATAGCCGATAGGGAGACTGGGAAGTGAGTTGGTTATATTTAAATATTAGGAAGATGAGTGTGTGTGAGCGGACGTATATATATATATATATATATATATATATATATAATATAATATATATATTATATATAATATATACATATATTTTATATATTACATACATATATATACTTATATATATATATATATATATATGTATTATATATATATGTATATATATATATATGTATATATATATAATATATATATATATCTATATATATCGAGAGAGATAGAGATAATGAGATAGATAGATAGATAGATAGATATAGATAGATTGATAGATAGATAGATAGTTAGGTAGATGCAAAAACTAAATATATTCAGAAGATAAACACATATGTGCAAGCATATAGATATTTACATATATTGACAAATAAATCTACATTTACATAGAGTATAAAAATATATACATATGTGTGTATATGTTTACATCATATACGTAATAAATGTATATGTGTATGTGATCGCGCGCGTGTGTGTGTATTACATATGTTAGTGTGTGTATGTGTGTGTATACTCTGTATTTGGCCATGTGTTTGCGTCGTGGTCATACAATCTTTAGCTCACAAAATATACACGCGATTGCCCCAGAAGCTGATTATATCATAAACATTTTGATGTGTCGGCCAGTTTTTCTTTACGATTATATATTTATTTTATCGAATTTCCTCTTTCGCTATTTCTCCCAACCAAATCTTCTCTACATATGAAAAGAGAAAAACAAAATGTCGTCGTTTGTACAACACAGTTTATTGTGTAACATTAACATCCCTATATTAATGTCTCATTAACATCCATTAAGAGATATAAATCTAGCAAACACTGTGCAAATATCTATAAAGAACGTAGGAATTCCTAAGTTCTCTTTCAAATCGTGAAATTTCATTCGGGTAGGGTGCGGGGCAATTGCTTTTCAGAATAAAGATTGCGGATGTGGACAGTTAGAATACAAAAAAATAAACAAATAAATGCAGGAAAACATATAAAACGACTTTGTTATAGATTCTAACCTGAAAAAAGCGGGAGAAATATGTAATACTGCTCCCATTGATTGCATGCAAGGGTAACAGGATAGAGATCATGTTGTTGTTCTTGTTGTTGCAATTGAAGTGGTTGTATTTGCTACTGGTGTTGCTCCTTAGTCTCAAACCAAAACTTATCGGGCACATGTATAGTTAAAGGCATTGCCATCGTAAACTTTCTCTTTTTATCCTCCCATGTGTGCAAGACTACATTACAAATTGTGTTTTTGCCTTTATTATTTCGTCTTTGTTTTCAAATGAATATGAAATGGTAAGATGTCGGTGTATAGGAGCCATTTGCGAATCTCCGAGGCAATGGTTGAAAACAGCTAAGTGCATTATTCTTTTATCTTTGAAACAAAGTACACAGCTGAAAATGCACATAATTCTTACGACTTCGCAGTAAAACAGATGACAATTGGCAACCGAAGTACAGAAACAATACTTTCGACGATTTTTTGCCATAGATTCCGTCATCCAAATTTTACTCAAGATATTTGGGTCAAACTAATGCTGTGCACAGCAGACGAACACTCGAAGGATATCTCAAAGAGAATGGACACAAAACCACACACCAAGGCCTTAAATCAGACATCTTGTTTTCCTTTAATAAACAGTTAAAATGATCCCAAGTAGGTATTCATATGTTTCTGTCTTTGTTTTGTTTTTTTTTTACATGTTCCGAGTATTTTAAGTTGTTACAGGATAGTATGATATAGTGGTCACCTGCCTTTAAAGTAGAGAATGGTAAATATTTAAAATCCGATGTGTAATATCGCACTAAACTTCTATGCATGCGGAAATTAAACTTAAACGACGTGAATAAACTTCTGAAATGATATCAGAGTTCTGAACGTGTTAAATCATGGATCTTCTTGTGCTGATGTCAAACAGCAGAAGAGACGACAGCGACGTTAAGGTTAACAACAATAAATAGCGATTATTTAATCACAGAACGCTCCGTGAGGAGACCAGATACTATAGGGACAAACCTGAGACCAATCACAATCACTGATAGATAATTTAACGTGGTACACAGGATATTGTAATCAAAACTGCTTGTTGTCAAAGTATATCATTAATTAATTATCTGTCTATATATACGTAAATGAAAGGGAAAAAATGTATCGAAAGTGTAAAGATCTAGAGCAGTGATTCTCAACAGGGACCCACATAAACATTGATGGAGGTTTATAGAAGATTTTGTTGCTAAACTTTGTATTCAATAAATTTGTTATATTTCTACAATAGGCAACATATTTTAACACTTTCTTTTATACAATTTCCTATTAGTTGTGGCTGCGTGGGTCATACTGCCTTAATATCTAACACACTCACCGGTTCAATTTCCAAAAAATTTCGTTGCTTTTGCAACCTTGTCAATGGATGTTGAGAGTCAACAATAAATTGAACCGGTGGGTGTGTTAGGCAATGAGGCAGTGTGACCCTCCCTAGACACAACAAAAAATTGTTTCAACACACGAATTCACATAAAGAATCTTGCAGACTTGATGCACAAACGAACTAATAATATTTCATTATAAAAATACAATAACATTTTTTCAAATATTTCACATGGCTGTCAGGGACTAGCAGAGCAAAATGTGAATCAAGGGGATCCATAGGCAAAGAGTGGTTGAGAACCACGGGTCTAGAGAAAGAAAGAGAAATCAAGCTGTGTTGACTGAAAACCGGAAAGATTCTACCTGAGAATGGTCTAAAAAGAAAAAAAAAAACTTGCAGACCGATACACGACACAAACACAATGACAGGTGGGAATAAACAACATATATATTATGGCACTCCGAGGTTTCCATTTGATCCGATAAACGGAAGATCCTGCTCGTGAAATTAACGTGCAAGTGGCTCAGCACTCCACAGACACGTAGACCTTTAACATAGTTCTCGGGGAGATTCAGCGTGAGACAGAGTGGGAAAAGACTGGCCCCTTTGAAATACAGGTACAACAGAAACAGGAAGAAAGTTTGAGAGAAAGTTGTGGGGAAGGAGTAGAGCAGGGTTCGACACCCACCCACCCTGCTGGAGCCTGGTGGAGCTTTAGGTGTCTTCACTCAATAAACACTCACAACGCCCGCTCTGGGAATCGAAACCGCGATCCTACAACCGCTAGTCCGCTGCCCTAACCACTGGGCCATTGCACCTTCACATATTTATTGTACATACAGTCCAAGACACAAAACTCTACTAGAGAGGTGTATTTACCTCCCGTAGTTCTGCGTTAGGTTATGCAGTGAAATAATTAAAGAACAAGAATACTCAAATGTACAACAACAACAACAACAACAACAATAATAATATTAATAACAATAATAATAATCATCATAATAATAATAATCATAATAATAATAATAATAATAATAATAATAGTAATATAATAATAATAATAATAATAATAATGATGATGATCATCATCATCATCAGGATTATGGTAACAGTAATGATAATTTCTACCAAAGGCTCAAAGTTTAAAGTTTGAGTGGGTGGGGTGATAAAGTGGATTTCATTGACCCCTATTCTTAACTGGTCCTTAATTCTTTGAACCCAGAAAGATGTAAAGCAAGCACAGAAAGTAAACAGCGGTAAGAAATGACGCTAAACATTTTGAGCAACGCGCTAATGGTATTAAGTAGTAGTAGTAGTAGTAGTAGTAGTAGTAGTAGTAGTAGTAGTAGTAGTAGTAGTAGTTGCTGTTCTCTCTGTAGAATGCAGCGGAGTAATGTGTAATCCTTACAAGATAACATGACGTAATTACGATAACAATTGTGATGATAATGACAACAACAACAACAACAGCAACAACAAAAATAAACAAATAAAAATAAAAAATAATGGTAATAGGATGAAGAAGAAGAAGAAGAAAAATCGAGGAGGAAAGAAAGATCAACAAAGAAAAAAGAATCAATATTAACATGAAAAGAAACAATATTAACAATAGTAGATTTTAAAATTTAGGTTTACGATCAACTTCATCACTTGTTGTTATTATTATTATTATTATTATTATTATTATTATTATTATTATTATTATTATTATTATTATTATAATCATTATTATTATTATTGTTATCATTATTATTTCTCTAAGGGACAAACAGCAAGTTAGTAAATGCGACAAATACGAAGAAATATCCTCACTGCGTTCCTTAAAGGCGTTTTAGTCCATAGTAGAGCTCACGTTTCTGATTTCCATCTGAGTAAAAAATGTAGCTTGGATCAGAGCAACAGAATGCATAGTGGAACCGAACATTGAGACATGTGCATAGTTAGAGATGAATACACGCTTGTATGTGATTCTGCCTACATATATATATTTATATATGTTATACTATGGTGGAACGGAAGATACAGAAGGAGATGAATGAACAGCGTACAGTGGTGGCGCTCTTAATTGGTTTGCTGGTTGGCTGTTTCTTACAATGGCTGGCTGGCTGGTTGGTGGGTTGGATGGTTGAATGAATGGATGGAGAGATGCTTGAATGTTTAAATGTTTGGTCGGATGAAAAGATGGATGGATGGTGGGTGGTTGATAACCAGTAGTCTAGCTGTGTGGCTAGCAGTAAAAAAATGTGTATAATTGCTTTGCTAAAGTAGTCAGGGTGGAAGGCTTCGCATAAGCGAGGCATTTGGACAGGCAGAGGAATGAGTGGATGAGATTTTTAGAATGCATTTTTGGTAAAAATAGTTCTGTAGGGTGTGGGTATCAATGGCAATGGATAACGAGATCGAGTAG
>NW_021834439.1:10000-35000 GCF_006345805.1 Octopus sinensis
TTCAAACGAGAGAATCTAGCCTCTCCACTAAGCTGAAAACAAGATCTGTGTATCGCGATTTCTGGGTTATTTCTCTTCATCAGCACAGAAGGGGACTCTATATTAGCAGATGCGTGGCTTACTCTTTTGTGAGATCGTGAGTTCGATTCCCGACGGTGCGTTGTGTCCTTCAGGAAGACACGTTGCTCTCCTTCACTCAGCTGCCAAAATGATGAGCTGTACCCTTAATTCAAAAGTCTAGTCACATTCGGTGCCTCACGCTGAATCACTCTGAGAACTGCAGTGAGAGTACGCGTGTCTGTAGAACGCCCAGCCTTTTGCACACGTTAATTTCACGATCAAAATGTTCGTTCGATCGAATCAATTGGATCCTGCATCGTCGCAAAAGACTGAGAAGTTCGCAATTTCAGGCAAATATCTTTCACCGTAGACTTGGGTAGACTGATACCTTTTGGGTGAAATGTTGCTGAAAGAAACTGCATTGAAACCCATTGGATGGACTATACCAATAATTTAAAGTATAGACTTGTTATATACTATTTTACGTTGATTTCACCTGCAATTTACGTTAAGATTATACATGTCAGTAGAATAATTATATTCTTATACCCTATTTCAATAAGAATGGATAGATTATATTTCGTTGATCTAAATACTCGAATATTCATCGTCGAAATCGGCGGAGACTCACTCACATTATATATGTACCTGTTGGCGACATTCCAGCTGACCCGGGGTGAAATATACCGTTGAAGGACTCCAGTGACAGGTGAAATAGCAGATGGTTCTGTGGTTAGGGCTTAGAGGACTCATAGGAGGATGGTCTCTAGGTATGAGTGTTATTAGCCGGCCGATTTGCGGATATTCCCTGATATCACGTGAACCAGTCACTGCCTCTAATGATTAAATGCGGCCTGTAGATTAGGGAACGGGCTAAGTAAACTGTATGTAGAAAACAGAAGGCAACGAGGAAACACCGATATATTTTCCCCAAAAATAATCATGGGTCTTTAGATTTTGGCATGGAGATCCATGATCGCTGACGCCTGTAAAATATGTATGAAGCATTGAGTTAGAAAGAGAATTAATATAGTATGAATTCCTTTGATCATAGACCAGACACAAAGAGTTTGATCAATTACTAAAGAATAACAACCTCAACACACAAATGGTTGTATGATTATGGTTTTTCACTGGATTCGGAATGATATTGTCTCTTTTAACTGAGGAGATTTTAGTGACTGTTCCTCTTAAAGAAGAGATCCAATGATTATATTCCTACTATAGGAAAAGTTGTCTGAGTTATGCAATCTTATAGTGACGGGGCATGGGGCTTATTTCCAGGTATTGCTATCGTCACGTTGAGGGAAATATATCCAGTGTCAAGAGTGACCAAAAGCAACTGGTACTTCATCTGTAGCAAATTACTAGAACATTTCTGCCGTAAATTGCCTTAAAACTGGCCATCACAGCTTGTTTTATTTATATGCGTACACTCCAAGCTGTTGACTTTCTGGAAACCAAGAAATTCCATTATCTAATTATCTTATACTAAAAACAAAATAAAAATGTGGAAACTGACGTTATATTATTAGTTTTATTTCTTTAAAGCTGGAAAGAAGGAAAAAAAGTTCTATGTTTCGGACAGTTGTTCTACCTCACAGAAAAGAAGAAAAAGATGAAAGACGGAGAAAGTGAAAAGGAAAAAAAATTCTGGAAGGAAATTACACGTGTCGTTAGTTTTGAGGTATGATGTGAATTGTGGACGGAATGTGTATAGAGGGGGAAAGACGATGTGTAGGTGTGTAGGTGAAGAGAGCGTTAGTAAAGGGAGACAATGATGGCCGAGCAAGAGAGTTGTATAAGCGAACTTGTGTTTATATGCGTACATTGTGTCGGGACGAACGTATGTGTGTTGTACTATTAATAGTAATGTGCGATGCATATAATGGGGAAAATGCTGGTATATGTTTAGAGCTGTTTTAAGTGGGACGAAATAGCGTGTGTGTATGTGTGTGTGTGTGTGTGTGTTGTTACCACACGTTGCCATAATCCTGAATCACAAAGTCTTTGTGATCTGCACGTTCGTCTTAATTTCTTATTTCAATTGACCTCGTTTGTGTAGCTCGTGCTTACATCTCGTCCGAACGTATTTTCAATTAGTTTCACTATTCTAGCCACACAATTCACCTTAGCTGCTGTCTCCAGGACAATGTCCTTCCACAAGAAGGATCCCTCTTGCTGCTCATTAACAATCCTATTTATTCTGCGTCCTTCCTTGAACATATTCTAACTTTTCTCATCTACTCGTCTCATGCCAGCATCCACTCTACTGATATCCAGATCCACTGCACGATTCGAACCCAGTTCACTGAAGGCCGGAATGGATGCATCAAAATTGTTCCATTCAAACACCAAATGGCTCTGCAACCTCTCTGATGTTGTAATTACAGGAATGCCTCGATATACGAGTTAATTTGTTCACGAAGATCGCTCGTAAAGCAGAGCAATGATTCCCCATAGTAGGAATGAAATTTTATGCTGTCATTTTAACCCGTCGGTACGTAGACGTGTTAGAACCAGTGCTGTCACATGTTGCGACTTTGTCACACACACAAAATGGCTGTTTAAAATAAAAGTCGTGAATCCGGCCTCTCGTAAAACGGGTCCTCGTAAAGTGAAGTATTACTGTATTTATTGAAAGGCTGAGACTTTCTACGTCACCCCTGAAAGTTTTAGCAAATAAATCTAACGAAGAACGAAATATATATCTGTACATATATACATAAGCACACACACATATCGAGGCCATAAATATGTACGATTCTTTTCTGCATACGTACGATTTTTTCCTAACATCGTTTGCTGATAACAATTATTCAGGCAGACACTCGAGTTAACGACGGTCCTCGTATCTTCATCATCTGACAATATGCCATTCCTTAATAGCATGCCAGCTTTAGAGAAAATTCTTGATTATTATGATAATCTCCTCTTTTCATATAGAACTGGTCATATTAGCCATTTCATAATTACGACACATCGGAGTTAATGTTGTAAGGTGTACAGTATATCTGCATATATCCATGCATCACAATCCACTCTGAGTTATTTCCCTTAGCTCAATTTGTTTAAACTATAGACGCATCTATATATACCGTACATACGTAAATAAATTCATAGACACCTACACAAACACATTGCATATATATATATACATATATATACATATATTTAAACATAATAAATAATATTAGGATAATAAGAATTATAGAAAAGATTATTACCTGTGGCCTAGCACAAAAACGATTAGTCAATAGACTATATATTATTTACATAAAAATATCGTGTACATTAAAACACTGCTCTTTCTAGCACAAGGGTTTCCTATTTGGAAGCCTCTTAATGTGTTTTAAAGTACACGATATTTTTATATATATATACATAAATCAAAATACATATGTATATATGCATAAGTATTCATGTATATTTGTAGGTATAGTTGTGTGTATGGTGTTTGTATGCATGCGTGTATGTCTCTGTGTGTGAGTGTGTGTGTGCCTCACTGCCGTCGCCGGTTCAGTGTTGCTGTGTATGTACTTGGTAACAGTCTGCGGTAGTTGGCTAGAATCTGAAGCCAATTGGTGCGAGCTTCCAATGTAGTAAACGCTGTTATTGTACAATGGAATGACAAAGAACGATGAGGCAATAACTCTAAAATCCAATACGTACAATGATAGAAACCCGAGAGCGAAGATAAGTCTGTGGAATACAGTGAAGATGTTTCAGTATCGGATGTATTGAATAAGCAGTTAGGAATGCGAACAGATTCTGGAATTCTTTGAGTCGAAATCATTAGTAATAGAAAATAAAACGACGTCAGTAAACATACATGTATACATATAGCGTATGTGCGCCCGTGTATAAACATGTACGTATATATGTACACATATATAGATATATGTATATGTGTGTGTGTGTGTGTACGAGTGCGTGTGCGTGTGTGTGTTTACATACGCGCGCATACACACGCACACACACACACACACACACACGTATGTATAACTGTTACCAGTATTAGTAATACGATGGTACGTTATGAACAACAAAAGCTTACAACAGCAAAATGGGGAAAATACGCAAAGGTATATGCGTGTGTGAAAGCGTATGCTTCCGTGTGTGTGTGTGTGTTTGTGTGTGTGTGCGTGTGTGTGTGTATGTGTGTGTGTGAGTGTGTGTCTGTGAAAGCGTATGCTTCCGTGTGTATATGTGTATGTGTGTGTGTATGTGTGTGTGTGCGCGCTGTAGTTGAAAATGTAAAATTAATGGGTAAAACAGATTTTTAGGAATTTATTCCCCACACGTCGTTAATGACCACACTGGTTTTCCATATCCGGTTTGGTCAACTAGGAGTGAAGAAGGAAGTCAAAACGAGCTGTTCTACAATGTAAATTCGGTGTATACACGTGTGTGTATATGTGTGTGTATGTATGTATGTATGGGTGTTTGCTTTTCTTTCGAAGTGTGTCTGGTTGGGGTAGCTGTTTACTTATGATAAAATATTGCATAAAGACGCTAAGACATCAAATTTTAATGAGCATAGAATAGCTTAGCATAGAAGAAAGAAAAGCAAGATATTGTCATTTTGATACAAGCCAAGGATAGTTCTGTTCAAGTTGACCTATTATCAGAAGCGTTCCTGATTTGACCATCCTGTTTTCTTTTCAGGCATCCTGAATTCAGGATCTACTACATTACTTTTGCGTTGCAAAGGATTATTATTATTATTGTTGTTGTTGTTATTATTATTATTGAGTATTTTTATAGCGTGCTTTCACTTCACTACCGAGCGCAGCTCTGTGTGCCTTGGGTATGTGCTGTGGTTTGTTGTGATGCTCTTACGGTTACTGTATTGAAAGTGTTTTGCATAGGATGTGTGCAGTGCCCAGTAGTGCAATTTTCTCTACGTTATATATAGTCCTGGTGTTTTTGTTGTGTATTTGTCTGAATACTTTTTTATCATACCTAATGCGCCTACTATGATAGGTATTGTTTCTGTTTTTAGCGGTATTTTGCCTGGCGTTACGTACTGAGTTCAAATTCCGCCGAAGTCGACTTTGCCTTTCATCTTTTCGGGGTTGATAAAGTAAGTACCAGTTGCGTACTGGGTCGATCTAAATGACTGCCCCTCCCCAAACTTTCGGGCCTAATGCCCGATTATTATTATTATAGCAGAATGAACGAAACGCTTAGCAGTATTTCGCACGTCGCTACGTTCTGAGTTCAAATACTACTAGGTCGACTTTGCCTTTCATCATTTCGGTGGTCGATAAATTAAGTACCAATCAAGCGCTTGGGTCGATGTAATCGACATATTCCCTCCCACAAAATGTTAGATACGTATATGCTGACGGTACATTGAGCCCGGAATCAATCGAACTCTTTACTGAAGAGGCTACGGAAATAGTAGTAGTCATCTAGTATGTATTCTTTTCTACGCTAAGCACAAGGCCAGTCGATTAGATCGAGCCCAGTACGTAACTGGTACTTAATTTATCGATATCGAAAGGATGAAAAGCAAAGTTGTCCTCGGCGGAATTTGAACTCAGAACGTAGCGGCAGACGAAATACCTATTTCTTTACTGCCCACAAGGGGCTACACGCATAGGGGACAAACAAGGACAGATAAACGGATTATGTCGATTACATCGACCCCAGTGCGTAACTGGTACTTAATTTATTGACCCCGAAAGGATGAAAGGCAATGTCGACCTCGGTGGAATTTGAACTCAGAACGTAACGGCAGACGAAATACGGCTACGCATCTCGCCCGGCGTGCTAAAGTTTCTGCCAGCTCGCCGTTTTGTCTTCTAGTATATATTAGCGTTATTTCACTCAACACGTTTTATTTTCATCATACAGTCGAAAGAATTCTCTGCATAGGAATATCTCACAGTTCTTTTCTAATATTATCTGTTACTTACCTTATTTATTTGTTTCTTACTTTAAATATATATATGTGTATATTTTTTCCATTTCTTCTCATAACTCATCTCTTTGCTCTAGAGACCTCATCTTTTCTTGTTATTGTACATGTCCCATTTTTTACTGTCGTGTACGTTTATCATATCTGCTCATATAAGCCACAATGGCTAATCTTGCTGACACCGACAAATTGAAGAACAGTATCTGATGGTGTTGAAATTGCGACGTTATCTTGTCAATAACTGCTGAGGGAATAAGCATGTCCGTCTCTATGGCGTGTGCTTTTCCTGTTCTTTTCTCATTTGTTCCTTTGTCACAGCCTGCCACATTCTTATTATATATACACGTGCAAACATACACACACACATACTCTCTCTCTGTCTCTGTCTCTCTGTCTGTCTGTCTCTCTCTGTCTGTCTGTCTCTCTCTCTTTGTTTCTCTAACACACATATATGCTTATATATGAAGAATGGGAAAGAGAGGACAAAGGGAAAGATAGAGGCACAAAGGGAGATATTTTTTTATGTCTGAAATATATCAATGCCTATCAATGGAGAAATCATTCATGTTTTAACGCGATTATATGATCAGCAAAACGTGCTTCGTTACGTGAATATTCTTTTTTATTCAAGGTACAAGATCCGAAATTTTGGGGGAGGGGGCCAGTCGATTAGATCGACCCCAGTACGCAACTGGTACTTAATTTATCGATATCGAAAGGATGAAAGGCAAAGTCGACCTCAGTGATTTCAGAATGTAAAGACAGACGAAATACCAACAAGCATTTCGCCCGAGGTGCTAACGTTTCTTATTTCTTTATTGCCCACAAGGGGCTAAACATAGAGGAGACAAACAAGTACAGACAAAGGGATTAAGTCGATTGCATCGACTCCAGTGCGTAAACGGTACTTAATTTATCGACCCCGAAAGGATGAAAGGCAAAGTCGACCTCGGAGGAATTTGAACTCAGAACGTAACGGCAGACGAAATACCGCTGAGCATATCGCCCGGCGTGCTAACGTTTCTTATTTCTTTATTACCCACAAGGGCCTAAACATAGAGGAGACAAACAAGTACAGACAAAGGGATTAAGTCGATTGCATCGACTCCAGTGCGTAAACGGTACTTAATTTATCGACCCCGAAAGGATGAAAGGCAAAGTCGACCTCGGAGGAATTTGAACTCAGAACGTAACGGCAGACGAAATACCGCTGAGCATATCGCCCGGCGTGCTAACGTTTCTTATTTCTTTATTACCCACAAGGGCCTAAACATAGAGGAGACAAACAAGGACAGACAAAGGAATTAAGTCGATTGCATCGACTCCAGTGCGTAAACGGTACTTAATTTATCGACCCCGAAAGGATGAAAGGCAAAGTCGACCTCGGCGGAATCTGAACTCAGAATGTAACGGCAGACGAAATACCGCTAAGCATTTCGCCCGGCGTGCTAACGTTTCTGCCAGCTCACCGCCTTCGTTACGTGAATTTTACAAACGTTCCACCGGTAATCCACGCAAAATGTAGAAAGCGCATATTTAAAATAGTTGTCTTAGCA
Organism: Octopus sinensis; assembly: GCF_006345805.1. Lineage (NCBI taxonomy): Eukaryota > Metazoa > Mollusca > Cephalopoda > Octopoda > Octopodidae > Octopus > Octopus sinensis. Next base: position 17,543 of record NW_021834439.1, read on the forward strand.
GGAAGATATATAAGCAATTAAAACGAAAAATCGAAATGATACAACAAGTATCACGAACAACAACAAAACAGCACCAAATTTGAAGATCACAATGAACATGGCCAATAAACTGTATTTGAATTTTTTAAAGAACTAAGCATAATCTACTCAAAATAGAGTCTGAGTAATCTTGTTAGTTTCATAATCATATTAATTCTTAATGTTTCATCGTTTCTAGCACTCGAATATCAAATAAAGCGTCTGCATTTCAATAAACCATACAAATGTATATGTGTATATATATGTATATATATATATATATATATATATATATATATATATATATAATATATATATATATATATATATACATATATATATATATATATATATATATATGTATATATATATCTTTTACTCTTTTACTTGCTTCAGTCAGTTGACTGTGGCCAATCTGGAGCACCGCCTTTAGTCGAACAAATCGTCCGCAGGACTTATTATTCTTTGTAAACCTAGAACTTATTCTGTCGGTCTCTTTTGCTGAACCGCTAAGTTACGGGTACGTATACACACCATCATCAGTTGTCAAGCGATGCTGGGGGGGGGGAGACAAACACACAAACATATATACACACACATATATACATATATACGACGGGCTTCTTTCAGTCTCTGTCAACCAAATCCACTCACAAAGCTTTGGTCGGCCCGAGGCTATAGTAGAAGACACTTGCCCAAGGTGCCACGCAATGAGACTGAACCCGGAAACCATGTAGTTCGTAAGCAAGCTACTTACCACACAGCCGCTCCTACGCCTATATATATATATATATATATATATATATATATATTATATATATATATATATAATATATATATATATATATATATATATATATATATATATATATAATATATATATAATATATATATATATATATATATATATATATATATACATATATATATATATATATATGTATGCTCGCATATATATATATATTTCAGCAACGTATATATATATATTATATATATATATATATATAAATGGTCGCATGGTCCAGCCATCGCCTGCTAAAATGGCAACCCGACCAAGCCTGTTCGATAAGTGTGGTTGAACACCAAGCAGATAGAAAAACTAAACCTGTTAAAGGACGAATGAACTCAGTAGAATCAAAGACTACCCTACAGTCGAGCATAAGAGGGCCTTAGGTTTTGTATTACACATCTATATTGAAGGAGATTTCGCGTTATTGCGAAGCGGAGGATCTCATCTTTACACGTTGCTGAAATACGTAAAGGAAAGACTTAGCTATATTGTGCAAGGACATTGTTTGACACCTTGTATAAGATAATTTGTTAGTGATGGCCATACTTATCTATCTCTCTATTTATCTATCTTCTCTCCATATATATATATATATATATATATATATATATATATATAATATATATATATATATATATATATATATATATATATATATATATATATATAAAACATTGTCTTGAATAAGCAAATGCTCATGTTCTCTTTAAAAAAGTGGATAAAAAAATAAATGTTTAGAAAATAATTTTAATCCCTTCGTTTTGGTTTGTTAAGTTACTGTTAATTATAAGGAATAATAATCATTAAGATATGTATGAGTGAGAGCGATAATATTGAAATAACTAAATTACATCCAAATTCATGAAAAACACACCTTCTCTTAGTTAATTACATATGGTAATTAGATGAAAGCTGATTAAACGTTCTCATCTGGATGGGTTCGAAGACCAGGTTGCTCGAAATGTCACATCATAACGCTTCTACTTTATTTAGTAACAAAACTAATTTGTTTGATAAGGCAGCATAGCTACATAATCATAATATATTTAGTGGGTGCTGGTCTGAAAGAAGATTCATTAAATATATTCTAAATAAGGAATATTTCTAAGTATATGGTATCTAAAATCCCTACGCGACAATATTAGCAGTCAAACTACACCATAAATAGCTAACGGCGGAAGCATTTCAGTGACATATTATATCCTGTAAATGATTGCTATTTGCAATCCAAGGGCAATAGAAACTATCAAAAATATTAATAAAACGCACAATCATAATCGTTTGGAAATATATAAATGTATTAATATATTAATGTATAAACGCACGTATCTCCATTTGAGGAACTATGTCTATTCTTGTTAATGAGCAAGCGGTACTATGCGGGTTTTAAGGCGAAAAGCTGGCAGAATCGTTAGCACGTCGGACGAAATGCTTAGCGGTATTTCGTCTGCCGTTACGTTCTGAGTTCAAATTCCGGTGAAGTCAACTTTGCCTTTCGTCCTTTCGGGGTCGATAAATTAAGTACCAGTTACACACTGGAGTCGATATAATCGACTTAATCCGTTTGTCTGTCCCCTCTGTGTTTAGCCCCTTGTGGGTAGTAAAGAAATATATATTTCTTCTGCCACTACGTTCTGAGTTCAAATTCCGCCGATCTCGACTTTGCCTTTCCATCCTTTCGGGGTCGATTAAATAAGTACTAGTTACGCACTGGGGTCGATATAATCGACTTAATCCGTTTGTCTGTCCTTGTTTGTCCTCTCTATGTTTAGCCCCTTGTGGGTTGTAAAGAAATAGGTACTATGCGGGCTTTTCAGCGACTTGTGTATGATCACTCTTGTTGTCGAGTGACACTTAAATCACATGTAGATGTAACATGTAGATGTAACTCTGAATCTTAGTAAGCGTTTTCTTTATCTTATAGTGCTGACTTCAGCATGCTGGTAGATGTAGATTAATGTGTTACCGCGTACAGCTGTTTTTTTCGTAAGATAGGTTTTACGATATTTCAATGCGTGGTGTTAAAATCTACTGTGCTTAACACCAAGAAGAAAAAAATATTTTGAATGTGAGGGTTGGAATAAAATTAAATCGATATTAATGCATTTGATGTATGGCAGCATCTTATATAAAATTCCAATATCTCATAAACTACAAGCCAATAACACAGGAATAAATACTACAGTTGTACAAGTTGAAATTTTTCATGTTCATAAAAATAGAGTTGTATGTTCTGTTAGTGAAACTCCAAACGTTTCCGAATCATTAAAATTATGATCAAGTGTTCAAAATTAGGTCGAAAAGACTGTAGAATGTTGCATAAAAGGCAACTTGAAATTTAACATTACGTATCATGCAACAGTCAATGTTATAGAGGTATGAATTAGAAACTTAAATCTCAAAACCAAAGTCTACGTGAAATTTGTAACCTTGGGTTCAATTTTAAACCAGCAATTTAGTTAAAATACGCGCACAATCCCCAATGACTCGCTGAGTACATTTTAGTAATTGCAGTATTCCAAAACACAGTATTCCAAAAGGTGGTAGCCAATACATTGTTTACAGGCAATAAAATATTGGGATCGAACTTAAATGGGAAAAGAAGGAATGTAATAAATTTAATCTTTCCTAATTTGGAGCAATGAACTTGTTCTTACCTAAATTATTGTAAAGGTACCTGTCTCTGCGTTAATATTTTAACACTAGAAGGCGGCGAGCTGGCAGAATCGTTAGCACGCCGGGAAAAATACTTAGTTGCGTTCTGGGGTCGATCTAATCGGCTGCCGCCCTACCCCAATATTTCGGGCCTTATGCCTGGAGTAGAAAAGAATATTTTAACACTCGTTATTTTCTTTTGTGCAGACGGCATTTCCAGCTAATGGAAATCTCTAAACTCTTCTATTTTTCCACCTGAGCCAATGAAAAATATTTGGCATCACAATTATTCACTCATCGAAACTTCGATAAGTACAGGGCAGTCTATGCTTCATTGATGAAGTGATGATAACACCGAAACATAATTATAAATGTCTCGCGTATTTGCTGAAGTAATTAGAATATTCTTTATCTACGTATTGACAGTATGTGTGCTTTTTTTTTCTCACATCATAATTACTTCCAGTTAGATTTCCAATACATACTGTACTAAACATGATATAACTGACATAACTATGTCTCCCATAGTATCCTGATATATACCCCGCAACATTTCGTTGGTGATATGAGTACGATATCGTTAAACATCGAAATATTACACCAAATATAACGGAAGCGATTGCTACAGATCCAATTACATTTCGTTTAAACATTGAATATGTATCTATTTTCTTCAATATCTTTTGTTACAGACAGCTGCATATTTTTAGAAGCTGTCGTTTTATATCATTGATCTGTTATATATGTGTATTTTATTTTGTATTTTCTTGTTCCCTGACTTCAAATAAAAGAATTTATATGGATATATGAGAGCTTAACTAGTCTGCTTACTTATACGTTTACAACACTCTCATATTCTCGGGTTACAACTTTCTGCCATTGCTTAACAACCGTCAATGACTCCCACCCACGTTCGTTAATTGATGAATGTTCCGTTGTTGTAATTGTTGTTGTCGTCATCGTTTTGGGGCGTTTCACAAAAGTAAAATAATGTCAATGATGTACGAGCTTTTGTCTTCTCAACTTCCGTAGGTGTCTTTTCTCTGTTCAGATTTCACAACAAATTACCGTCTCTCCTACCTCGTGGCTCAGAAGTGTGCCATTTTACTCAAAAAGAACATTCATTACAAGCAAGAAGAAAATCTCCATCCTTCTTTCCCGAACGTTGTCCAAGTTGATTGCTACATTAATTTCCACTCATTTTATTGATTTAGTTGATTTTTCGACTCACTAATTTATCGATTCCGGTAATTTCAACTATGCCAGAATGCAATAAATTTTGTACATTCCTATATGTAGTCTTTTCGTTTCTTACTTGTAATTACTCCCGTGCAGTTGTTCTCTGCCAGCTTAACTGTCCAGAAGGATGATAACAAGTTATAAATTATTGCAACAAACATTCATAGTATGTCTTGACTAAATGTGCATATTGTATTATGGAACGCAAATCAAACTCGTATGGTTTTTTCCTTTTTACATATAAAGGCGCGCTGATCATGACGCTTGGTATAATAGGCGCAGGAGTGGCTGTGTGGTACGGAGCTTGCTTACCAGCCACATGGTTCTGGGTTCAGTCCCACTGCGTGGCACCTTGGACAAGTGTCTTCTACTATAGGCGCGGGCCAACCGAAGCCTTGTGAGTGGATTTGGTAGACGGAAACTGAAATAAGCCTGTCATATATATATATATATATATATATATATATATTATATATATATATAAATATATATGTGTGTGTGTGTTTGTGTGTCTGTGTTTGTCCCCCAAACATTGCTTCACAACTGATGCAAGTGTGTTTACATGCCCGTAACTTAGCGGTTCGGCAAAAGAGACCAATAGAATAAGTACTAGGCTTACAAAGAATAAGTCCTGGGGTCGATTTTCTCGACTAAAGGCGGTGCTCCAGCATGGCCGCAGTCAAATGACTGAAACAAGTAAAAAGAGTATGCTAATTTGGCGCATTTTTTACTCTCTGTTGTTTTTTTTCTTTTTTGCGTGGTACTCAATTAAGTACCTTTAATTATAGATTCCTGAAACGAATGTAGAATATTAGGAATGATGATTTATATTTTATGTCTTAAAGAAAATCGCCTTAAGCTTTTCAACCACCGTGTGTTATGCTAACTGGCGACTATTTGAATATGCGCAACTGTTTTAAATTCAAACGACCTGACTTGCTTTAATGAGAATATTTTAAAGTATTACGTATATATTGCATTATTCAAAACTAGAACTTCCTCAGTAACCTAAGTCATAAACTAAGCTAACAAAAACGAAGAGAAAAAGATGAACGAAACAAGCCGGATATTGGAATCAAGCTCAAAATTTATTGTAAGTAATTTTAGTTATGATAGGTATGTAAGTTTTCGAATAAGTTGACAACGGTTGTAAAATAAATATAAAATAACTCTGGAGATAAGAGGCTTAGTAATTTTATTTACTGAAGACTAGTTATAAATTAAACGTAAATTAGGGCCTCTGTAGGTAGGTATTTCCGTATTAAACAAGCCACTTCTGAGGAAATACCATACATACCGTGGTGTTTCACAAAGGGAAGAGATTAGGGGTGGATAACGCTTAAACCACCGCCTCTCGTCTATACGTTCTATTTTATTTGTTTTGGTGACTGGACTACATTCTGGGGCAGCGGCTTGAGGTGTTTTAGCTGATGGAATCGGGGTCGGTCTCTTATACAGAACCAATAAATGACGGCGGTGTAAGCGAACGAACACCGGTTGTCAAACGATGAGGGGGACAACCACACACGCACGCACATACATGCATTTATACACACGTATATTTGTTTGTTGTTAACACATTTCGGCTGATATACCCTCCAGCCTTCATCAGGTGTCCTGGGGAAATTTCGAACCTGCGTTCTCATTCCTAAGGTATTTTCCCAATGTTATTATTATTGTTATTATTCAGGTCACTGCCTGGAATCGAACTCGGAATTTTAGAGTTTGTAGTCCACGTTCTTAACCACTACGCCATATGCCCGTGAGTACTGATGGTGTGAATTTTAGGGCTTACAAATCTAATATTTTCCTATCCTCTCTTAATACCGGTTCCCATATGCTACTTATAGCTGTGCTAGGTCTGCTTAGGAGGTTATTATGTCCTAGTATATGTGCTGAATAATAATAATAATAATAATAATATAATAATAATAATAATAATAATAATAATAATAGTAATAATAATAATAATAATATAATAATAATAATTATCATTATTGTTATAATTGTAATTATAATAACAGTGGAAAAATTCCTTAGGAATGAAAACGCAGGTTCGAAATTTCCCCAGGACACCTGATGAAGGCTGGAGAGTATATCAGCCGAAACGTTGTGTTAACAACAAACAAGATGAGGACTAACATCCGTCATTTGTAAATAATGTAAATAATGTAAATAATTCCTCATCTCCCAAATATAGAACTACGTTAGAAAGGAATTTGTAAAATCTGTAGAAAGGCCCTTCATATTTCTTTCTGGGTTATTATTGTTATGGCTGGAAGTCTCCTTCAACATTATCATAATCGTGACTTTCTGATATAAAATTATACAATTGAAATAACTACGTCGGATGTTTGCTCGATCGTTATCAATATGACGAAAGGAAACCCCCATAATATTCCCCAATATAAAAAGATATACTAACGTTGAATAGAATAAATACAGGTGAATAAAATCTTTCCTACTTAGTGTCGAATTATGAGATTAGTGTTGCTTTCAAGCGTCTTTATTTCCAGCGCTTGCTTTCGTATTGTGTTTTTCTATTCGTTTACAATTACTTCGCAACATCGACGCTACATTTCTGGTTACGCCCTTGCGGTTAAGTGATTTATTTATGTCTTAATTGACTGATTAACTGCATCAACACAAGAATACCATTTAGGTCAGCGGGTCGTTGGCCAGAAGGTAATATTTCTACATCCACAAATACAACAACAAACAAAATAAATGTAAAAGGAAATAAATCTGCCCTAAAGGAAAACGTGCGATGTCAAAAGCTGGAATATAACCCATTGTTTTTGTCCGTCTATTTTGATTTGTTTGTTTGTATTTATTTATATATTTGAAGCATTTTTCTCTTGATAAGAAATTGCCTTGAAGAGAAGACAGTATTATATTATTTACATAAATAGCTTCAACGAGCTTAGTTCATGGTTGAATCATCTTTGTTTAGTAATGTACTGTATCAACTGTTAAGTACATGTTGAAAAGAGGGAAGCGAGATTTTTGCCTTACTGACTTCATTATACAGGCGTCAATGACATTATAGATGGGCTGATACAAGCGACATACACACACACAATTTAGATTTTTCTGCTATCATCCGTAAGTCACCCTAAAGAAGAGGTCATTTCTTTTGATAAGACTATTAAAATATTGCGATATAAATTCGTTTTTTGTAGTGTTGAGCAACCGTCTTCTTGAATAATTGACAAACAAGTCAATATATAAAAAATGTCGACTTCTGTGCTGTTATTATTGTTATATCTTTTTCTGCGTGCCAGTGAGATTAAAACTAACCCCCGTAATAATCACAGAGATATTTTAATACAGATTAAAACTGAAAAATGTCCATGGTGTCTACGCTTGATAAAAGATCGCAAATGGAACTCTTCCAAATGTGAAGAGTAATTCAATCCTCGCAACTCCACTCAGGCGAAGTGTACAGGATAAGGGGCGAAACCCTTGTGATTCTGAGATACCTGCTAACGATAAGGAATGGTTCCAGCATTGCAATGGATTTAGAAAACCTCACTAAATCTCTGAGTATCTCCTGAAGTTTCTACGTAGGGCAAACAACCTCAGATGTTTCTTTCACTCAAATTCACCTGTTGTAGCTCAGATTAATTTGCTGTCGTTTAGCTCCTCGTCAGCTCTGACTGCTGTTTCGGAATTCATAAAAGTGTATGATACATTGTGCCTCTAGATTTTTTAAGACAGTAGAAGTAGAATGCGATTTATTTGATGGAAATTTGTTACTATTCGAGCAGGTTACTTAGTATATTCTTTGTACCTGTGTACGCTACTTTTTATCTTTGGTGCAAAGAAAGTTATATCTTTCAGTACCACAGGTATTATATGTTGTAGTGTCACACCGGTATGGAGTGACTATGGAATAACGTATTTCAAAACTCACAAAGGCTCACAAAACCAAATTTTCTTATTACGAGTAAATATATTACTGCGCTCTGACGCATAGATAACATAGTGGGCAAAATGGAGAAGTGTCAAGTGATTTAATTGAGAAAAAAAAATTACCCTAGCAAAAATTTAACTTGCCACCATGATTCACTTCCTTTGGTTACCCAGTGCCGACTAGAAAAGCTGAACTCTTTGCCTAACCAGTGTGCGAACCGTTACCCAGTCGCTAAACCTGTTAGAGCTACAAGCCTTATCTCCCTTAGATTACGCCTATCGTCGTAAAAAGTGAAGGGCACAACCACTATATATAAATATATACATAAATATTTAGCTGTGTGTATTTTTCCCTTGTTAACAATTAACACGGAAAAAATAGATAAACAAATAAATAGATAAATTTGCAATAATATCAGTGATATCTTCGAAACATGTGTCGGAAGTAAAAGTATTTGAATTACACTTGAAGTATTTGACTAATTTCTTTGCCACTGTGAAAGGGTGCATTTTACCCGAAATACTGTAGGAATGTTAAATGACCAATATAAGCTAATGGAATACTTCTCTTTGCTTTAATTTATTGATAACAACTTACATATTTCTCACTTTAATTAATCAAGTGATTTTTTTCAGGTATACCATCTATAGTACTCTTTTATAGAAACTGATGTCTATCAATATGCTATGAAAACAATAGGTTTTCGTAATGACTTCAGCAATGCATTAACTATTTACTCCTAGATATATTTTGCCTGGATATAGGATGCGATAGTCACATGTAGGATTTAAGTAAACAAAAAGGAAACAAGCGAGAGAGAGAGAGAGAGAGAGAGAGAGAGGAGAGAGAGAGTTCTGTTCGTAGAAGTAAGAGATAACAATTTCAACGTTGATGCTAATCACTTTCATTTAACTTCACTGCAATCAGTGCTAAGCATCGATAATGATGATGATGATGATGATGATGATGACAACGATGACGACGATAACGATGTGAAGAAGAAGAATAAGAAGGAGGAGGAGGAAGAGAATGAGGAGAAGAAGACGGAGGAGGAAGAGGTGGTGGTGTGGAGGAGGAGGAGGAGGAGGTGAAAAGAAAAAGAAGGAGGAGGGGAAAAAGAAGAGAAGGAGAAGGAGGAGGGGAGGTGGAGCAGGAGGAAGAGGGGAAGATGAAGAAGAAGGAAGAGAAGATGAAGAAGGAGAAGAAGAAAAAGAAGGAGGAGGGGAAGAAAAAGAAAATAATAATAATAAGGAGGAGGAGGAGGAGGGGGAAGAAGAAGGAAGAAGAAAAGAATAAAAGAAGAAGAAAAAGAAGAAGAAGAAGAGGAAGAAGAAGAAGGAGGAGAAGAAAAAAGAAAGAGGAGGGGAAGAAAAAGAAAATAATAATAATAAGGAGGAGGAGGAGGAGGGGGGAAGAAGAAGGAAGAAGAAAAGAATAAAAGAAGAAGAAGAGGAAGAAGAGGAAGAAGAAGGAGAAGAAAAAAGAAAGAGGAGGGGTGGAAAAAGAAAATAATAATAATAAGGAGGAGGAGGAGGGGGAAGAAGAAGGAGAAGAAAAGAATAAAAGAAGAAGAAGAGGAAGAAGAGGAAGAAGAAGAAGGAGAAGAAAAAAGAAAGAGGAGGGGTGGAAAAAGAAAATAATAATAATAAGGAGGAGGAGGAGGAGGGGGAAGAAGAAGGAAGAAGAAAAGAATAAAAGAAGAAGAAGAAGAAGAAAAAAAGTAGAAATAGTAGAAGAAAAGAAGAAGAAGAAGAAGAAGAAGAAGAAGAAGAAGAAGAAGAAGAAGAAGAACAACAACAACAACAACAACAACAACAAGACAGAAATAAAGACACTCATCATCGTCAGAAGGATTTGTAGTGAGAGTAAGAGAGCCATGGAATGAAGTGTGTGCAATACCGAAGAGTAGTGAACTGCTAATCTGTGTATTGGAAGTGAAGGACTTTGTGTATATGTGTTCGTTTGTTTGTAGGCGGATGTATGACAGCGTAATATGATTATATATATGTGTATATGTATATGTATGTATACGCACACACACGACACATACATACACTCATGCACACGCACACGACATATACACACACCACATACACACGCCACATACGCACACTCATACGCACGCACAGGACATATACACACTATACACACACCACATACACACGCCACACACAAAAACACACACACCACAGAAATACCAAACACACCCCACACACATCACACGAACACACTCTACACGACACATATCCCACAGACACATACACACGACACACCACACAAACATACAAACCACACACACACAGCACACAGCACACACCACACATACATCACACAAATACACACTCCACACACATACACACACCACACACCACACATGTATACACACGACATAAACACATGCCACATACACACACAGACATATATACATAAAGCCACATATATATATAGTTGGAGATGTGGCTGTGTGGTAAGAAGTTTAATATGAGTCGCATGAGGTGGCACCTTGAGCAAGTCCCTTCTAGTATGCTTAGCGGTATTTCGCCCGCAGCTACGTTCTGAATTCAAATTCGGCCGAGGTCGACTTTGCCTTTCATCCTTTCGGGGTTGATAAATTAAGTACCAGTGGAACACTGAGGTCGACCTAATTGACTTATCCCTCCTCAAAAACTGCTGCCCTTGTGGAAAAATTTGAAACCCTTAATGATTTAATGCTATAGTAACAAGGAAGTAGAAGAAGAAAAAAAAAGATATTAAAAGAATGTAAGATTTAAATGTTTTTAAAGAGATTTTATCTCCAGGTTATTTGCACTGACCTTGAACTTGTAGGAAGAGTGGCTAGAGTAAGTAAAATCACAACAAACATATCCGGTTGTCAAATTTAAACTACAGGTATGCAATTTTGACAATGAAAGAATTTTGACTTTGCTAAAAATAAACGAGTATGTTTGACGCCATAAATGAATGGGAAAGGAAGTTTTATGGTCGGCTTACAACACGTTTAAATTAAAATGTAGTACAAACACTTAGTGGTTGCATAGCTCCAAATAAATGGCAAATAAAAATTCAGAGGGTCTGCTGCATCAGAATATAAATATGGTTTATGTGTGTTGATTTCATAGTGTTTTATATTTTTATAAAGGAATGAGAGATATGTGGATATATGGATATCAATATCTCTAGCGGCAGATTTGAGCGACTCTCAAAGGAAAAGGGGAAAAAAAAGTAAAGACGTGTTTCAGCTTTGACAAGGTAACTGATACTTTATAACTGAATCAAAATGTTGATTGTTGATTTCTTTTCTTTTTTTGACAAATATTATTGTAGATGCAGCTAAGAATGCTCTAATTTAATATTTACTGAGCAAATATCTGGTAGCAGAGTTGAAAGGTTCCTTGTGGACTTTGAATGACATTAATCCTTCAGGTTTCATCTAGGTCTCTGCTCTGGTGTCTAACGTTATGTTATATGCTATTTTGCTTTATCATTCATGCTATTGAAAGTATGTATGCTAGTTTATGTATAGAATTGGGTTTACGCTGTTCCTTACTTACTCGTCATGTTAATTTATATTTCCACGTTTGTCTTAGCCATGCTAGAAAAAATAAGCTTTTGATAGATTTCCAAAAATGTCTAAAGTCAGATTAAATAATAGTCGGAAGAGCCTAGGGCTCTTACGGAGCTTAACGCTCGAAGGGTATAAGAATGATAGGGTTCTAAGTTATTAATCCTTGATTGTTAATCTCACATTTTGATGTTTTAGTAGTATGTAACTCCGTTTATATCTGAGCCATGAAAATATATTCAACACTGTACACAAGAGATTTTCTCAATATTCTCGTGAATTTTCTTCGTTTAAATCTTTTCTGGTGGAATTTTTGTAAATACAACAAAATATACAACTATTTACATTGACATATTAAATATGCTCATGGAGAGTGCTAGAAAGCTTGTTTTAATATATCCTTGACCGAGGGTAACATCTTAAATACACCAAAAAAGGATTTCGTGGACGAAAACGGAAACACAATTAGACAATTCTCAAGAAAGCAGAGTGGACTCATCAGAGACGGCATCTTTTTTTTTTACAACCAGAACAAGGATGTTACTAATATGCAATCATGGTATCAGGGAGTGTATTAAAGAGAAAATTATGTATTTGTACGTATAGAAATTCATTGTTGTTTAATACACTTTTAGGAGTATAAGTCTGCATACCTTACATTAGAATATTTTCTATCAAGCAAATACCAAATATGCTAATCCGAAATTTTTATAATTCGCTCCCTTATATCTCACCTTACGCATTATTAGTATCGTTCTGATTGAATAAAAATAGCGCCGCTGATGAAAGGATAATAAATACAGATTTAAGTTTGATGATGCACAGTTTAGTTTGAATAATTTTCACGTATCTTAAATTTTGCTGTTTATTGACTGTCTTAATCTTTTCTATGAAAAACATACCCATTCATTCATACACACACACACATATATACAGAGAGTGAAAGAGAGAGAAAGAGAAAGCGAGTGAGAGGGAAAGAAGGAGAAAGCGAGTATGAGGGAAAGAAAGAGAGAGAAACAGATAAATAGAAAGGGTTAGATATAGAAATAATAACAGAGTCAATTCCGAGCACACTCTTCTGTAAGTGGTAAAAGCGGAAGAAAATGCAGCAATCCCTCGCCATATCGCGGTTCACATATCGCGCTTCACCTATCGCGGTTCACCTATCACGATATATCATTTAAGCTTACGTCGATTCCTCCGTGGTGTTGTTTTGCATTTATAATAAAATATATATATACACTTTATAATAATAATAATAATAATAATAATAATCATACAGTACAGTACTGTTTCTCTTTCGCGGATTTTCACCTATCGCGGTGGGGTTTGGAATACACACCCGCGATAGTCGACGGATTACTGAATTCCTAACAAAGGATTATAAGAGCATTAATTGAAGTATATCTCTTGGTAAACAAAGGAAAACAGAAAATCCGAGCGTCAGATGTTGTTCTGAATAAATACTACATACACACAAACACACACAAACGTTATATGTGTGTGTGAGATATATATATATATCAACACATAAGAAGTATCCGTCACAAGATTCCTGGCAAGCTAGAATGAGCTGCCAAAGTCCAAACTACTATTAGGGATGAGACTTCGAAGGGAATGAAAAATAAAAACATTTCCCATCTCTCTCCTGGACCATGGTTCCTGACTTTTTTAGCAAATAAAATAATTTGCTAGGCGAAGTCTTCATCAACAGGTACACCTAGATTAAACATATAAGTACGAAGCAATCCAGAATGCGCCTCATGCTTATACATTATAATTTCTCAAATTCACCGCGCAAGCGCAGTTGTTTGTCGGCGGCATAACTATAATACCGGCGTTACTTCAAAAATTTTCCAGAAAGAATTATCAATAATTAATAATATCAGGGTAATAAATATTTTAGAAATTTTTACTACCAGTGGCCTAGCGTGTAGAAAAATTAGTCAATAGACTATATAATACAGTGTACATATAAATATAGTTTTCATTAAAATTTTTTTTTTTTTTCATTCCCTTCGAAGTTTTATCCCTAGTGGTTTGGACTTCGGCTGTTCCTTCTAGCGTGCCAGGAATGCTATGACGGATACCTCTTTATGTGTTTCAATATACACTGTATATATATATATATATATATATATATATATATATATATATATATATAATATATATATATATATATAGTTATCCGTAATAATGAAGGGTGAAATTAATTAATTTGGAATAATTATCAATTACACCAAGTAGTCTTCGGCATGTAAAAGCCTCATTCGAGGAAAATTTAAGTGATACTAAGCAATAAAGGGTTTAGCAACGAATTGCCTTACCACATACCGAATTTAGTAGAAGAAATAGCTATAACTCTTTGACTGCTATTTCTAAATTCGGTATGTGGTAAGGCAATTCGTTGCTAACCCTTTATTGCTTAGTATATATATATATATATATATATATAATATATATATATATATATAATATATATATATATATATATATAATATATATATATATAGATAGATAGATAGATAGATAGATAGATAGATAGATAGATAGATAGATAGATGGATAGATAGATAGATGCAATATGCATTCATATGTATGTTTGTATAGTCACATACATGCATGCATACACAAGCAAGCGCATCTGGATAGAACGAGAGGCAGCGAATGGAAGGGGTTGTCCTTAAATGCGTAATTCCATATTTCAGCTTGAGAGAAATGTGATAAAAATCTGAGCAACAGACGGAATGTCTCTGCAGGGAGCCCTAAATATTTTTGTTAGGGTGTGTAAGAGAAAATGTCTCCTTGGGGTCAAGAATAATAAAGAGATTACATTAAAAAAGGATGAGGGTGGGAGAGAAAACGGAAACTGAACTAAGAGTGTTATATGAAATTATTATAACACATAAGAGGAGAAAAGGAAATAGAAAATTTGGGGAGGGTCACACTCAACGCCGTTTCGTTTGCTGTTGTTGTTGTTGTTGTTGTTGTTGTTGTGGTGGTGGTGGTGGTGGTGGTGGTGTTTGTTGCTGTTGTTAATTCTTACTTTTGATATTGTTTCACGTTTTATCATCGTCGTAGTCGTCATCGTCATCATCACCATCATCATCATCATCATCATCATCATCATCATCATCATCATCATCATCATCATCATCATCATCATCACTGATGTTGTTGCTTTAGTTTTTATTACTGTTGTTGTTATCATCATTCTCGTCATGATGTTATTGTTATTACAACGAGGATGATGATGATGATGATGATGATGATGAAGGTGATGATGATGATGATGATGATGGTGATGATCACGGTGATGATAATAACGTTGATGATAGTGAGGAGGACCAGGAGGTGGTAGTAGTAACAGTAGTAGTAGTAGTAGTAGTAGTAGTAGTAAGTAGGAGGAGGAGGAGGAGGAGGAGTGAGTTGATTGCGTTGACCGTGGGCTGGTAATTGTAACCATGTTGGCTGGTTCTCGTGCCTCTTGTTGCATTTAACCGTTTGCTGTTCCCGTTGATTTTGGGCGGCGGTGGCGGTGGTAGAAAAGATGTTGATTGTAATTGTGTTATTATTGTTGTTGTTGATGGTGGTGGTGCTGGTGGTGGTGGTGATGTTCTTGTTGTTGGTGGTGATGGTGGTGATGTTGGTGGTGGTGGTGGTAATGGTGGCGATGTTTTTGTTGTTGTTGTTGGTGGTGTTGTTGTTGGTGGTGTTGTTGTTGTTGGTGGTGATGCTGGTGATGTTGTTGTTGGTGGTGGTGATGGTGGAAAAGATGTTGATGGTACCGGTGTTGTTGTTGTTGTTGTTGGTTGTGGTGACGGTGGTGAAAGTGGTGGTTGTGGCGGTTGTAGTGGAGGTGGTGGAAAAGATGATGGTAACAGTGTTGTTGGGGGGGGGGTAGTGGTGGTAGTGGTGGTAGTGGTGATGGTGGTGCTGATGGTTGTGATTCTAGCAGTTTCGGTATTGGCAATGATGGTTGCTGTCCCTTGGTGACAGAGACACAGAGCTGCTGCTTAAAGAATTATGTAATGCGTATTATTGTTGTTGTTGCTGTTGTTGTTGTTGTTGCTGGAGTGGTTTAGCTCTAGGACAGGTCTCCTCGATCAAACATTTGATCGAAGGTGCTCCAACCTTCATCATATCATCAATTCCCAGGAACTCATTATTCGATGTGCTCCGCGTTTAGATTGAGATTTCGCCGTTAAACCTGGCAAATCGATTGCCCTCGTGGGACAGAGTCCAATTAGCTGGTGCAGTGATGTTGATCGTTAAAAAATCTGTGAAGCTACGCTAAAAGCCATCGTCGATCACCTTCAGCTAGCTTTTATCACTTGTCTTTTACTTGTTTCAAGCATTGGACTGCGGTCATGCTGGAGCAATGCCTTGGAGAGTCAATCACACGAATCAATCGACCCCAGTACTTATCTGTTTTTAAAACCTGGTAATTATATCGGTCACTTATGCCGGACGGGTATGTTAAGGGGACGTAAACGCACGAACACTGGTTATCAAGTGGTGTTGGGGTGAGTGGTGGTGGTACAAACACAGACACCAAGATACACACACACTCATACACGCACACACGCACACACACACTCATACACGCACACACGCACACACACACATATATACATTCATACAACGGTTTTTTTCTCAGTTTCCGTCTACCAAATCCACTCACACAGCTGTGGACGTCTCGAGCCTATAGTAGAAGACATTTCCCTATGTGCCACTCAGAGAGACTGAACCCGGAACTATGTGGTTGGGGGCTAACTTCTTACCACACAGCCACACCAGCGTGAATATAGACGAAATCTATCGATCAACTGATCGTATTAGATTTATCAATCTTCATGGTTTTTTATATATAAGTATATTATATAATATAAATATATAATATAATATAAGTATATTATATTATATAATATAATTATATTACATTATATAAATATATAATATAATGTCTGTTATATAATAAGTATAGTATATAAGTATATTATTGTAGCTAGTACACAGTATCGATGTGGATGGTTTCAATAGATATTTACACAGATTTTCAATTGAATTCCTATCAGACACCACACCGCGTCCATGACCCAATAAAAGAGCGGCAAAAAAAAACCCATTGAGTTAATTTAATAAAGTGTATTCATCGAATGCTTCTCATTAAGTATAAAACCTATATTACATAGATTCCAAATAATGGTTGGTTGAAAAGGCTTTAGAATTAGAAGCGAACTGCATTGTGTTTCGTGAAGAATCGAAGACAAAAATG
>NW_021834439.1:40000-48486 GCF_006345805.1 Octopus sinensis
GACAGAGAAAGAGATGGATAGAGAGAGAGCGAGTGAGGGAAGTAAAGTTTGGAACTGATATATTGACAATAAAACGGAAAGAGATAGAGATAGACAGACAGATAGATAAATAGATAGATAGATAGATAGATAGTGAGAAGGAAGGAGACAGAGAGAGAGTTTGTGTGTCTGTGTGTAAGAGAGGAAAGAAAATGGAATGGAACTTGACGAAAATATTTTTGTTAGACTATACGTAGATACGAACACATACAGAGACATACACAGACAATCGCACAAACACACACACACGTACGCAGGAAAAATACACACACACACACATGTGACAACTTGTATATGTACAATACAAAAATATATGTATGTATGTATGTATGTATGTATGTATGTATGTATGTATGTATGTATGTATGTGTATGTATGTATGTATATATATATATAGGAGTGGCTGTGTGGTTAGTAGCTTGCTTACGAACTACATGGTTCTGGGTTCAGTCCCACTGCGTGGCACCTTCGGCAAGTGTCTTCTACTATAGCCTCGGGCCGACCAAAGCCTTGTGAGTGGATTTGGTAGACGCAAACTGAAAGAAGTCTGTTGTATATATGTATATATTTATATATGTGTGTGCGTGTATGTTTGTGTGTCTGTGTTTGTCCCCCTAGCATTGCTTGACAACCGATGCTCTGTGTGTTTATGTCCCCGCCACTTAGCGGTTCGGCAAAAGTGACCGATAGAATAAGTACTGGGCTTACAAAGAATAAGTGCTGGGGTCGAGTTGCTCCAGCATGGCCACAGTCAAATGACTGAAACAAGTAAAAAGACAAAGAGAGAGAGAGAGAGAGAGAGAGGAGAGAGAGAGTGTGTGTGTGTGTGTGTGTGTGTGTAGACGTGTATAAGTAAACTTACATAAATAAACACACTGGCAGATACAAGCGCATAGTTATATATTCATACACATACACACGAAAGCAACACGTGTGAAAAACAAACGGTGCAAATAAGCCGATATATACGTACGTTTCCTTCCCTCTCTCTCTCCCTCCCTGTATATATCTCTATCCATCTATCTATCTATCTATCTATATATCTATATATATATATAATTTTAATCCAAACGGGAAACAAAAAAACACAACAACAATGGAACAATTACAGTATTATTATTAATAGGCGCTCAGGAAATATATATATATATACATATATATATATGTATATATCAAAACAAAGGTGTTGTTATGGTGCAAGATCGTTGTGCTCGACGCACAGTATATATATATATATATATATATATATATATATATATTACGTGTGCGTGTGACTGTGTTTACAGACATACACACACTCACACATTCGTCCATGCATGCATGCTTCCGTCCATCCATCCATCCAGTAACGTGGATAAAACACCGGTTGAATAATGACAAATATGATAGATTAATTAACAAAATAATCATATACTATCACTAATATATGGTACCGATTATACGCGATTAATAATAAAATATATATACACAAAATCTGAAATGAAATCACACAAGAAAAAGCATAAAAAATATATATATAAACCATTACAAACTAAATATGAAATATACATACATACATACATACATTTATATATATATATATATATATATATATATATAGTAAGCATAAAAAAAAAAAGTCCGAACTTACCCCCTTCATAAATAATAATAACATAGATACATAAAATATATAAATCAAAACAACCACTACACAAATGCTTCTGCTGGTACTACTACTACTACTACTACTACTACAACAACTACTACTACAACTAGTAGTAGTAGTAGTAATAGTAGTACACCTGCCTGCCGCCCCTGCCGCTGCCCTTCAACCCCCCACCCTCGTTGATACTACAACTGCTAGACCTCCTACCCCTACTAACTACCACTACTCTACTACTACTACTACTACTACTACTACTACTAGTAGTAGTAGTAGTAGTGTTTTCAAAAACAAAAAGTACTCACAGAAAACGCGGTCCTACAAACATGAAGCCCGACAAGAGATGTTCAACGTAAACTTCTCTGAATGACTTTGAATCGGGAGTAGTATTTCTCGCTAGCTTTATATAGAGAATACCATTCCCATTCGTCTTACTACGACCATGTTACTACACGCGATAACAAACATATGATTACTAAAACTACCCAGGCCTGTAAAACACACACACACACACACTCACACACACACACACACACACACACAGACACAGGCACATTCACACACCCTCGCACACAGACATCCACTCGCACGCATTTAGACGCGCGCATATAGACATAATAAGCGCGCACACAATTATATAAACGCAGGCACATATATATATATATGTATATATATATGTATAGACGTATTCATGCTTAAGCAAACACTGGCGGAGATACGCAGACAGGCCGGTACGGACTGAAATACTTACATAATTACACTCGCACAGACACAGCCGCATACATATAGATACACATGTGTTTGTACATATATATATACATAATAAATATATGTTGTTAATCCCATGTACACCCCCACCTCTATCTGTCTCGCTCTCTCTTTTAATGTATATGTATGTGTAGGTGTTTATATGTATAAGTATATGTATATATAAATGACTGTATATATATATGATATATATATATAATATATATATATATCTATATAATATATATATATATGCAAATACGCACACACACTCGCACTGATACATTAGAAAGATAGATATATAGATGGATAGATACATATTTACATAGATATACATATACATGCACACACGCGCGCACACACATAGACATTGATGTATAGATAAATATCGATATTTCTATCAATCAATCAATCTATCTATCTATCTATCTATCTATCTATCTATCTATCTATCTATCTATCTATCTATCTATCTATCTGTCTGTCTGACTGTCTGTCTGTCTGTCTATCAGTTTGTCTATTTGTCTGTCTGTATGACAGTCAGTTTATCTATCTATCTATCTATCTATCTATCTATCTATCTATCTATCTATCTATCTGTCTGTCTGCTTGTCTGTCTGTCTGTCTGTCTATCTATCTATCTATCTATCTATCTATCTATCTATCTATCTGTCTGTCTGTCTGTCTGTCTGTCTGTCTGTCTGTCTGTCTGTCTGTCTGTCTGTCTGTCTGTCTATCTATCTATCTATCTATCTATCTATCTCTTTATATCTCTACCTATCTATCTAACTATCTATATATATATAGACGGACATAGATATATATATATATTATAATATATATATATATATATATATATAATATACTCCGACTATCCCCAAATAACAAGAGTTTACAAATGTCCCACAAATCACAGTTCCGCCTACAATCTCCAGCACATAAACACGCAAGCCTCCTACGCACATTTATGTCGGCATAAATTGCATACATTAAGTCATGCACACACATATACACACAGATAGAAAAATAAAGAAAAAAAAAAAACTATTAAACGAACAGGTATCGAACAAATTGTTATTTTCAGAATAAAAAAGAAAAGAAAAAAATGTGATCAACCAGGAAGAAAAGCTACAACACTGCACAGCATTAAAAGATCAGGGGAGATTGACCTGCGTAAAACGAATTATTACAGTGCGAAAAGGAAATACGAACTCTGCAGTGTCTAAAGACGTTAACAAGTTTTATAATAACGAGTGCTGTATGAATGCCGCGAACTCTTTAAAGCTTTCTCTCGTGTCCTGTGTTAAGGAATTGACAAAGTGTGCTGCGGTATTTAGTTATGGTTCCTTTTAATGTTCTGAATTTAATCCCTCTAGGGCTGATTTTAAAAAAAAAAAAAACTTTTACCTTTAATCTTTTCGAAATCGATAAATCAATACCGTTGGAAAAATGAGATCGATAAAAATAAATGTTCTCCCCATTACGCCAACTTTGTGGTCTTCGAGGAAGCTACTCAGTCTTCATCGATTTTACTTTACCAAAATTAACAATGAAACAATGAAGTATTCCACAAATGACACGGACGGCTAGACTTCGTTGTGTTTCTTGTAATTTGTTATGGGAGACATTTAAAAGTGTAGTCCTCGAGTCACTCTTCCTGAGGGTTACATTGTAGCAGATATTAGCATAGTACTGCAACAATAGTACCGACCTAAGACTAATCTACAACAACATTGACATTTCTATGACTTTGTGCCAATGTTAAGAATCACCCAAGACGATAGGTAAAACGGAGCGTTAGAAGGTCGGACAAAATAACCAATGGCAGGTATATCAAGCTGCAGAGTCCCTAGGGGCCACATTACTCATATATATATTGCTATTCTGAGCCCATATCTAAACACACACATACAACAAAGATTTCCGTTATATCCATCCTTTATTATCAAGTAAAGATCTTTTAAAACCTTTCATTTATTCATCAATAATTCTGTTTATACTGAAATATCATTAATTATTTGTTATTAAATCCTTTTTGGATTCCCCATTTTCAACCCTCTAGCTACGTCGTTCGCGGGCCTCACAAGCTTTTGAAACGATCCACGTTTAGCTCGCAGGTCGCAGATTTGACATGCTTTCATTATGGTATCTATCCCGGCTAATTTTTGCTGTCAAACTGAATTTGTTGGTAATTTTCCGAAGATCAATATAATAAAGTAACCAAAAACTCCTGGAGCTGATTTAATCGATTGTTCCCTCGCAAAAAAATTTGGTCTTCTGCTCATATTAGGATCTATTACTCGTATTTTTAATTTTATCTTAATTGCCCACAAGGGGGTATTGAGGGGACAAACAAAGACAGACAAAGGGTTTAAGTCGACTGCATCGACCTCAGTGCGTAACTGGTACTTTTTTAATCGACCCCGAAAGGATGAAAGGCAAAGTCGACCTCGGCAAAATTTGAACTCAGAACGTAGCGGCAGACGGAATACTACTAAGCATTTCGCCCGGCGTGCTAACGTTTCTGCCAGCTCGCCGCCCTGTCTATTACTCGTATTACTAAAAAAAAAAATTAAAAAAAGAGAAGAATTGGGAGCTAGCAAAATTGTTAGGACACCGGGCAAAATGTTCAGTGGCATTTCGTCCGTATTTACATTCTGAGTTCAAATTTCGCCGAAGTCGACTTTACCTTCCCGAGTCGATAAAATAAGTACCAGTGGGACACTGGTGTCGATGTAATCGACTTAGCCTCTCCCCCTAAATTGCCGGCCGTGAGCCGAAATTGGAAACCATTATTATAGAAACCAAGGTGCATGGCTTCGTCTTTAGGTTTTTTTCGGCTCATAATGATATGGCCGAGGGTTCAATTTCTAGATATGGTAGCTCGCTGTTTTCTAAACTAAGACAATTCATTTCCTGCTGCAAATGAGTGCCAGTCGCCTGTTGATGCACCCCTTCCCCTAACACCGTCCCCTCCTTCCCCCTAACACCGCCCCTCACTCCCTTCAGCCGTTATCTTCTGAATGCGTCGTTCGATCAAAGTTATGCAGACGGAGAGGTTACCCATATCTGCCCGCCGCTGCGGACGGATCTAAAATATCTAGCGAAATCCTGGCTCACGTTAACAAAGCCATATTCATTCAATGTGACGGTTTATCACAGAATTGAAAGACCACAAAATATCTCCTCCATACGGTAGTTTAATACGTATGTTTATATTCTGAGTTCGCACCTCTGCCTAGTTGGGCTTAAATTTTATCTTTTCAGGGTCAACATCCTAGATTTCTTTTTTTAAATTTCAAATACTACATGTGAAAAGTGAGTGAATCTATTTTGTTTATCTGAGCTTGACTAACCACAACAAATATCATAAAAGCTTTTTTGCCGAGCTCTTACGATTCTGCCAAATTATCATTGGCCGAGGGCCATATATTTTTCAGTAGCATCGTATCGGAAACAATATTTTGTTTTATATTACATTTGGTAAAAATCTAGGAATGCAAGGCAATATCGGTTTCAGTGCCTTTATGAATTCACAAAGACGATCTACTGAATTTGTTACCCTCTCTCTCTTTTACTCATTTACTTGTTTCAGTCATTTGACTGTGGCCATGCTGGAGAACCGCCCTTAGTCGAGCAGATTTACCCCAGGACTTATTCTTTGTAAGCCTAGTACTTATTCTGTCGGTCTCTTTTGTTGAACCTTTAAGTTACGGGCACGTAAACATACAAGCATCGGTTGTCAAGCGATGTTGGGGGGGGGGGACAAACACAGACACACAAACATATATATACACACACATACGACGGGCTTCTTTCAGTTTCTCTCTACCAAATCCACTCACAAGGCTTTGGTTGGCCCAAGGCTATATTAGAAGACACTTGCTCAAGGTACCACGCAGTGGGACTGAACCCGGAACCATGTGGTTGGTAAGCAAACTACTTACCACACAGCCACTCCTACGCCTTTATTTATATTGTGTCAAACTCAATTATTTCAGACTGTATCATAGGGCCACACATTTTATAGCAATGTTCACTAACATAAAATACTACAGTTCTCTATTTTATAAATGCAGTGAAATTACGGTTCTTCTGAAGTAAAGAAAACGTTCGAGATATCGACATAATAAACACAAGATCCTGAAAAATCTGCTAAGATTAAGATAGATATGAAATAGACCCAGGTTTGACGTAAAGCGACTGCCTCATTTCAAATATTTTTTATTAATTTTAGTTAAGCATTATCAGTATGCAGCACGCATAATCGAAAGATTATGTTTTCGGTTCCCGGATCGGACGATGCATGTTGAACTCTTGAACAAAGAATTTCATATCATATTGCTCCAGTGAGGATGTAGCTCCAGTTTATTCAGCTGGCAAAAGGAAGGAATCATGCGACGGACCGGCGACCTGTTTACGGTGAATATATATACCACAGTATCCGGGAAACTGGTCTTATTATCTTATGGCTTCAAAGGGACCTCTAGCCCTTTCTTTGCTTAATTTTCTAGCGGATTCGAAACCGAATCACTGGATAGCCGACTTGCCATGACGACCAAACCAACCACTGTAGTTTCATGCGATAGGTCGATTAACCGATCAATCAGCATCAAGCCATCGCGTAATTCGACTTTATAGAACTTTCTCGTGCAGTCCTATATAAAGGTGGATTTTGGCGGTAACCTCAGAATGCTATATATATATATATATATATATATATATATATATATTTGTGTGTGTGTGTAGACGTGTATAAGTAAACTTACATAAACACACTGGCAGATACAAGCGCATAGTGTGTTTCCATTCACATCTCATCACTGATTTTGTCGCTATTAATATAGCGCTGTTATTTGGCAGAAACGTTGGTATGCTGTGCAAAATGTTTAGTAGCATTTCATCTGTCTTTACGTTCTAAGTTCCAATCCCACCTGGGTCGACTTTACCCTCCATCTTTCTGGGTTCGCTAAAATAAGTACCAGTTACGCACTGGGGTCGATGTAATTGACTATCTCCTACCCAAATCTCATACCTTGTGTCAATAGTAGAAAGTATTGTATTGCAGTTGTGATGGGCCAACCACAGATTGTCGATGTTAATTTTTGTCAGAAGATCAACACAGAAATCAGTATGTATAGTAGATAAGGCTTTTGTTAATTGTTCATGAGTGTCTTTAATTACATCTACGCACAGCCCTAGCAAATCATTTTCATTCACCAGTAGCTACCGTGACTACCACAACGGCAACAACACCCACGACAGTTTCATTATTCAATATTTGAACGATTGGTTATTTTTATACTCGCAAGGTAGGTACTCGTCAACCCACGACTGATACGTTGCGCTGTAAAGAAATGAACCCGGAATTTAAAACATGCGAAGTGAGTCACATAAGCCCAAAACAATGCCTGCACCTACTGAGAATGTAATCATTAGAGTAAAAAATAAAGAAGAGAAAGACGAGATAGTCATGCCTGGAATAACTTTGATAGTATGTCTGACGTATATGCGTTGACCAGGGGCTAGGAAGCGAGAACAGTTGCTACCACACCTAAAACAGCGATACGTACATTAGCCAAAATAACCATGTTTGGTTGTGGGACTTTTGTTGTTGATTAGTCCCAAGCTAGTCATGATCAACCAGATCTGTAATGAAGACGCTACATTCGTGGCCACCCAATCCTTTAATTTTCATTTAAAAGCATTGAGCACATTATTCTCCAACGTTCATTTTCTTTATTAAGCTATAACAGAATGTAGTCATATTAAGATGTGAAGGTCTGTTCAGTCAGAGTTGTCCTAGTGTTAAATAGCCACAGGAATTGAAAGAATGCAATGGCCAGAGAAACATTGGCAAGAACAACAATCAGAAATATAGATAGTACCATAAAAAACCCGCGTCAGAACAAACAACATCGTGAACATTCCACATTCCCATAAAAAACGGTGACTGCTGCAAACGTCAGCTACATTACGGTATCTCTACACCTATAAAACTCTAAGACTTAGATTGAAAAAAAAAACAGTAACAAAGATGATGGTGACAAAGGTGATG
>NW_021834440.1:0-10000 GCF_006345805.1 Octopus sinensis
TACATATATATATATGTATATATATATATCTATATTATATATGTATGTATGTATTTAGTATGATGTTGAGATAGAAAGATAGATGCATGTATAATAAAATTTATATATATATATATATATATATATATATAATAAGCACAGACTCAACCAAAGATATAGGTTATGTGTGACATACTTTTTGCTATTTACCCTCCATTTTGCAACTGTCTACATGAAAATACATAAATATAATATATATGTATATATATATTATATATATATATAGATATATATATATATATAGATATATATATATATATATATTATATATATATATATATATAATATATATATATATCTGAACTACATACATACACGAGTTATCGTTTGATTGTTTATACACACAAACATACACATATTATCAATCGTTTGAATATAAGCACGTATGTATGTGTATAAGTATGCATATATATATATATGTGTGTGTGTGTGTGTATGTATCCCTATACAAGTGCGCGCCTCTGTGTGTGTGTCTGTGTGCGATAGAAAGAGAGAGAGATCGGTGTGTATATGGATGTATATGTGTATGTGTGCATGGGGAGTAAATGACTCCTTGTAATCATTTTTATTTATCGGTCGGGAAATCAAGCAAAACAGGTGAGAAAGGTTTGGCAAGCAGTAAAGCAACAATATTTGGACAGCCACCAGAGATAGTGCCACGATTAAGAATGTACATCTTATTATGTCCAACAACGGGAAACATCAAATCTATCTTTGTTGTTTTTATTCCTTTCAATGAACCTATTTACACCACACTATATATATATATATGTCTCTCTGTTATCGTTTTATTTTATCTAATTTTTTTTTTATTTGCAACTCATAAACGTGTTGGCGGCGTCTGACTAGATTTGAAAATAATAGGATGTGTCTCGGCAACATGGCTACATGGCAGTCACAGAGAATAGAGCAGGTTCTACACCAGTGCCAGGCCGACACACGGTTGTTCTTAATATTGCCATTGCATTCTATGAAATGGTAATCAATGTAGATCCGGCAAAGTAATGAGGAATAACTAACAAAACAAACAAGCAAACAAACAAACAAAAAACAGGAGGCACAGAAATAGTTAATGGGGGGAAATGAAATGTTTTTAGAAAGATCATCTGTGTGATTGTGACCTTATGTACACGCGTGCTTGTGTGTGTGTGTGTGTGTGTGTGTGTACTTAAGTATATATATCTTTATATTTTTATTGTTACTGTTTTTCGTCGGAGGGAGTCGGTTTCTAACAAAAAAAAAACGAAAGTTCCATCACTGGAATTTGATTAAAAACAACGATAGTTCTTGTATCTCAAAGTCTTGCCTAGTTTTTCCTATTTCTCTTAAAGATTGCTTCTGTGAAGTTCGTGTTAGCCACAGACACACACGCACGCGCATATACGTATCGATAGACAGGCAGTCAGACAGACTGACGGTAGGCAATGAGATTAGATAGATAGATAGATAGATAGATAGATAGATAGATAGATAGATAGAGATAGATAGATAGATAGATGATATATAGATAGATAGATAGATAGATAGATAGATAGATAGATAGATAGATAGATAGATAGGCAGATAGATAGATAGGTAGATTCATCTGAGGATTGCAAATGGGGAAAAAAAGACTTGGTAACCCCAAAATTCATTTATATGTTAGAAACTGATGGTGTACATTGTAGCAGCTACTTCGTACCCCTCGCTATTGCGCATGCGGTCAGTACTTTGAGAGAAAAAATCCGATTTGATGCATATTAAATAACAAATTTTATACAGATATGAAAATTAATATTCATATTTTAATTTTTATTTATACTAATATTTTAATATTTTAATCTTATTAATTGTAAAAATAAAATAAATAGTAAAAATTAAATGAAAAGTAAAATAAAACAAGAGCACTTAGAGAGCGCAAACCTTCGCCAAGGCTACCCTAAGGTCCTCTCAACGATTAGCCGAAGAGGATTTTTAAAATGAGAATATTTGAAATGAACTCGAATGCTTTCAGAAACGAGAATACTGAAAATTAACACGACCGCTCTCAAAATTAAAAAAAAAAAAAACAGGAAAAATAATCCAGAATCCTTGTCCAGTACCCGATCGACCCCAAAATCTAATCCTTTTGCACCAGTCACAAGGCCAAACATCACAGAAAGTTTCATCCGAATCCATCCGGCGGTTCTTGTACATGGACAAACAAGCAAACAAACATGACTGGAAACAATACCTCCACCTTCGCTAAGGCAGACGTAATGAATAAATCACTGTGATTCTTTCATCAGTCACAGGCACATGGCCTAGTGGTTAATGTGTTGCGATCGCAAGGTCATGGTTTCAATATCTAGACTGGGTGGTGTATTGCTTTCTTGAGCAAAACACTTCATCTCATGTTACATGGTACATCGTGCACCGGTTCAGTCAACGTCGATTTCTTATAAGGAGTGAGCTAATATGCAGCACATACCATTGATCACTATAAACAAATCATTTGTGCAGGTCGTATGCCTCCCCCACCTTTCCAAAAGAGGCTGCTCGCTCATACGTTGTTGTCTTCGACGGGAGGGCCCATCATTAGTCAGATATATAAAGAAATATAGTGAATATATGCGTACTTACGACGTACAGGATTGTGAGCCTGTTTTGTGCTATTTGTAGCATTATTATTATACTTGTCATTAAGGCAGCGAGCTGGCAGAAACGTTAGCACGCCGAACGAGATGCATAGCGGTATTTCGTCTGTCTTTACGTTCTGAGATCAAATTCCGCCGAGGTCGACTTTGCCTTTCATCCTTTCGGGGTCGATAAAACTAAGTACCAGTTACGCACTGGGGTCGATGTAATCGACTTAATACCTATGTCTGTCCTTGTTTGTCCCATCTGTGTTTAGCCCCTTGTGGGTAATAAAGAAATAGGTATTTCGTCTGTCTTTACGTTCTGAGATCAAATTCCGCCGAGGTCGACTTTGCCTTTCATCCTTTCGGGGTCGATAAAACTAAGTACCAGTTACGCACTGGGGTCGATGTAATCGACTTAATACCTATGTCTGTCCTTGTTTGTCCCATCTGTGTGTAGCCCCTTGTGGGTAATAAAGAAATAGGTATTTCGTCTGTCTTTACGTTCTGAGATCAAATTCCGCCGAGATCGACTTTCCCTTTCGAGGTCGATAAATTAAGTACCAGTTGCATACTGGGGTTGATTTTAAGTGACTGGTCCCCTGCCCGAAAATTTCAGGCCTTGTGCCTAAAGTAGAAAATTTTATACTTCTCCTCACTGAGGCAGCGAGCTGGCAGAATCGTTAGCACGCCGGCGAAATGCTTAGTGTTATTTCATCTGTATTAAATATATATTCATGCACTCACATACAAACATGTATACGCACACATGCGTGCGCGTACATATTTGAAAGTGTGTGTATGTGTGCACCAACATCCATATATATACAAGCATGTAATTGCTATACAGCTACACAAGAGAAAAGGAATGTCTGGTTAATCGTTAAACGTATATAATGTGCGCATTTTCTTATATAACAAAATTACCTATTTGTACAAATATGCTTATTTGTACTTATATCCAAATTCGATGAATACACGATCTTTGATATAATGAATATTGATGATATCAAATAACGGTTGTTGCCGATTTCATATATACAAGTTTCTAAATAGATTATGTACAACGTGGGAGAAGCACATTTCACAGTGTTTTATGTTTTATCTTTCAGTTGGGACTGGATACTTAATATATAATAGTGATGGATACTTAATATATAATAGTGCTTGAGGCGGCGAGCTGGCAGAAACGTTAGCACGCCGGGCGAAGTGCTTAGCGGTATTTCGTCTGCCGTTACGTTCTGAGTTCAAATTCCGCCGAGGTCGATTTGCCTTTCATCCTTTCGGGGTCGATAAATTAAGTATCAGTTACGCACTGGGGTCAATATAATCGACTTAATCCGTTTGTCCTCTCTGTGTTTAGCCCCTTGTGGGTAGTAAAGAAATAGGTATTTCATCTGCCGTTACGTTCTGAGTTCAAATTCCGCCATGGTCGACTTGGCCTTTCATCCTTACGGGTCGATAAATTAAGTACCAGTTATGCACTGGAGTCGATGTAATCGACTTGATCCGATTGTCGGTAAAGAAATAGGTATTTCATCTGTCTTTACGTTCTGAGTTCAAATTCCGCCGAGGTTGACTTTGCCTTTCATCCTTTCAGGGTCGATAAATTAAGTACCAGTTACGTACTGGGGTCATCTAATCGACTGGTCCCCTCCACCAAAATTTCGGGCCTTGTACCTAGAGTAAAATAGAATATAGTCTTCTACTATAGCTCCGGGCCGATCAATGCCTTGAGAGTAAATTTGGTAGACAGTAACTATGTGGAAGTCACTATCTTTTACTTTTTCCAATCATTTATTTGCGGCCATGCTGGAGTACCATCTTGGAGAGTTTTAATCGAGCAAATTGAAACTAGAACATTCTTTTAAAGTCTGGTACTTATTCTATCGTTTTCTTTTTGCCGAACCGCTTGGCTACAGAGACATAAAAACACCAACACCAGTTGTCAAGCAGTAGTGGGGGGGGGGTAAACACAAGCATAAAGACACACACACACAGACACACACACATATATTTATATATATACTACGGGCTTCTTTCAGTTTCCGTCTACCAAATCCGCTCACAAGGCTTTGGTCGGCCCGAGGGTATAGTAGAAGGCATCTGCCAAAGGTGTTAAGCAGTGGGACTGAAACTGGAACCATGCAATTGGGAAGCAAGCTTCTTACCACACAGCCACAACTTGTGTTAATGAATGTATGTATATGACTGTGTGTGTGTAATGTGTATGTACGTTTGTAAGTATGTATTTACGTAACTATGAATGTGTACATCTATGTATGTATGCATATATATATTTCTATGTATATTTCTATGTATTTGCTCTTGTATTCGCCCCACCACTGCATGCCAGCCGGTTTCGATTTGTTTAATGACCCCTATAAAATAGCGGTTCAGCAAAGTGACCGATAGAATAAATAGCAAATTTACAAAGATATATATACTGGGGTTTATTTGGTCTATTAAACAGTTCACTGGGCCGCAGTCGAATGACGGAAACAGAGAACAGTAAGAGATAAAAATAAGATTAACATAAATATCTTACGTTTATATATTAACCGCATATATAAAGGGACTGGATCCTTTTTATACACTAAACACAAACGCCCTACATTCATCTATTAACCCCGTTACTTCAGCCGTTTGACCTTCTAATTCTAGTCCTTTATATAGACTAAATTGTTTTGATCTGGTACTTAGGGGGTTATCGATCTCTATTTCCATAACTGTATTCATTCATTTATTTAATCATTCATTCGCTCTTTCTATTTTATTTCTTTCTTATGTGGCCTCTTTTCTTCTTTCTTTCTTCCTTTCTTTCATTCTCTATCTTTTTCTCTCTGTCTCTCTTTCTTTTTCCTCCCCTGTATTCTTACCTTCTTCCTAATTTCTTTCATCCCCCTGTCTCTCACTACTTGCCCTCTAGCTTCCGTTTTGTCTATTTTTCTATCTTTATCTCTTCCATATATTCTCTCATCTTTCTCTTCCGTCTTCTTTTCTTCATCTTTCCTTTAAATTCTTTCTGACATCTTTCATTCCTTCCTTCCTTCCTTCCGTCTCTACTTTCTTCTCTTCTTTCGTTATTTGTTTCTGTTACTCTAGCTCCTTTCCTTCTTTCCTTCTTCCATTCTTTCTTTCTAATTTCATGTTGGAAATTCTAAGAACACGCCAGACCAGCCAGAGATCTCGACAATACAGACGTGTGAATAAGATTTAATTACAGAGGTGATGGCGGATTCTAAAGGCAAGATTGTGAACTCCTCAGACGAAGAAGAAAAGAAAGAAAAATGACTACGATAAGCACCACTTCTGACTTCCAACCTCACTTCCGACTTGCACCTCAGAATTGAGCAAAACGCGTTCAGCAACAAAGATACTTCTCTACAGATATATATATATATAATATATATATATATATATATATATACTTACACAGGCAGAAACAAGCAACCACTAAGCACTAAACACACATGCATACACACACAAACACAAACACACATACGCACGAACCAATTAAGGAGATCCTACGTGGTCGCAAAAAACAGCTAGAAATAATAGCTAAATTATTGCCGTGCATAATGCTCTGAGGTAAAGAATAAAAGAAATTGTGCGCTGTTGTAGAAATTACTTGCCCGACAGACTTTGGCATAATGTTAGATAACACCAACAAAAAGAAAGCTTCTATGGTAAGCTAATGAGAAATCTACAAATACTACTGCCAGACACTGGCTTTAGATTTATATTCAAATTTATTTGGACGTTCGGTTATATAACGAACTTCTTCAACACAAGTCTTGAGAAGCCGGGCTCCACGAAACAAGCAAATATATGACTAATTAGAACGTCGCAATTCCAAGCGAGTAACGTTACTGTATAATGTGCAAAACATTTCTGAGATTCTGGCTGCAGAAGGTACACATTGGTAAATGGTTCTCCGTCAGTTTCAACGACGCATAGTATTTCAGTTGTTCGATGATGATGGTAATAATAATAATAATAATAATAATAATAATAATAATATAATAATAATAATAATGATATGATGATATGATGATGATGATGATAATGATGATGATGATGTCAGTTGTTTGATATTAGCGAGTTGAGCATGTCCCTTAGTGGCTGATGATATGTGCACATCTGACGAGCATAAGTGGGGGAGCATCAGAGCCATGTGTTGGGCTTCTTACATCATACTTAAATAAACCTTATTCAGGGACCTTTTGAGTAGGATGAGCCACTAGACCTGAAGAGAAGAAAATTCTAACTAGGCCCCACCAGCAAGACCATGCGCTGTTTATCATGATATGAGATCACCATGTCATGCCCATATGGTTGTGATGCATTTGCCTGGTGTATCCTTATCAGACGGGTAGTCATGATGAGTTTATTGTGCTTCATATATTTGTACCCCAGTGTCACTTTGATGGCATGCACTTCTCTTTCACTCAATAATAATAATAATAATAATATTGCTGATTGAAACTGAAAAGATATGGCATCTCAAGACGGTTAGAATACCAGTGATTGTAGGAGCACTTAGAATGATCAAAAAAGGGAACAGAAAATTATTTGAGGATGATCCCTGGCTTACCATCCATGCGGGAAGTGCAAAAAATTGTCAACTGGTACGTCACACGTATTGAGAAGATTGTCGCTGTGATTTTCCTTTCCTTTCCCCTTTATTTTCTTATATTCTTTTTTCCCTTCTGTACGCAGTTTTTCTTCCCTTTTTTCCTATCACATTTTCTTTCAATTTTGTTTCCCTTTCTTGCTGAGTGTCTTCCCAACACCTAGGGCAAAGAAACTCACTGTATACATTATTACGCCATTAAATTAAGCATACCAGATTGTTCATTTACAAAGTCATGTGATAAAAAAAAGGGAAGAAAAACAGAGAAAAGAAGGAAGAAAAAATGGAGAAAGAAAACCAAGAAATAAGTGGAGGAGGAAAAAAATTCACAGTGACAATGCTCTTATCAATACGTGTGACATACCAGGTAAGGCAATTATTTGCACTTCCTGCGAGTGTGGTAAGCCAGGGGGGTCATCCTTAAATAATTTTCACTTCCCTTTATGATCATTCCAAGTTCTCAAAATCTTTTTTATTGCAAGAAGACCACAGTTTACTGTATCCGGATACAAATGATCACATTTAAAAACTATTAAGACTTTAATATATACAATCTTCTGTGAATATTTAACCTTTCCTTTCTCCCTGACTATTCGAACATGTAAACATTCCTTTTTATTGGAAGAACACTATTAAACGCCCCCGGCTATCTTACTTAAGCAGTTGTAAAATAAGTGACTTTCTGTGAGTACATAATCTTTTAATATCTCCTAGTATCTCGAAAATGCAAACATCCCTCTCCCATATCCAGGAAAATTTGTAGCTTCTCCAAACTCTTTCCAGAACTGATAAAATATGTAAGATTCAAGCAATTGCCAATATTTACAAACTGCACAATTACAAAAGTTGTAAATTGCAACAAAATTTGTTAAAAGAAATCCATATACATTATAGTGAGGTAGGCCGATTTATGGAATTACCCTGGTTTCTCGCTCATAAGAAGTTTAGCCTTACAGCGTATCTTCAGACCCCAAAAACACCTGGCCTGAGAGCTCTTTCAAATATGGAGTGGGGTTGGGAAAGCCTCGTTTTTAAGGATAAAACCCTATGTAATCATCTCCCTTTCCCATTGTCCATTGATCTTCGGCCGCACTGCCATCTTGCGGTTACCAAAGCACCACGAAGGCAAACGATTGTCTCCCTTCGACGACGATGAGGTGGAGATGGGGTAGATGTGGAGGAGGAGGTGATATAGGGGCAGAGGAAGAGGAGGCAAGATAGAGGCAGAGGCGGAGGGGCTGGGGTAGAGGCCGAGGAAGAGGGGGTAGAGGTGGAGGAGAAATATAAATAAATGGATGGATGGAAGAATTTGTAGGTTGTCGACTAACATATCTTGGTTGCGTCTCTTTACGTTCTGAATTCAAATTCTCTCCAGATGTACTTTGCGATTCTCGGATCAATAAAGTATCGGTTAAGTAGTCGATCGATTTAATCGATTATACATCCCCATCCTACCCCCACCCTCCACACACCAAATATTTGGCACTATGTCTATATTACAGATCCTTATCACTGTCCTTCATCCTTCATGCCATCGCAAACACATTGAACAGATTAAAGAAACAGATTTATTTCCATATCACTAAATAAAAAGAATCAAAGACTGCCATAATGGTTTCAGACAAAGGCACAACGCCAAATATTTTAAGAGAGGTGGAAAATCGATTTAATCGAACCACTATTTGATTGGCGCTTTATTTAGCCACCCCAAAATCGTGACTAACAAAGTAAATCTCGGAAGAATTTGCTCTCAGAACCTCGATTGATATAATCAAATATCTCGAGACATTCCAGCTGAGACTCTACTAATTCTTCAATCTGTTTGAGGTTTTGGGTTGTATTTGTTGGTAGCTTGACTATTTTCTATGCCCGAAGAGGACAAGGTTTTGTGATGTATTGGGTTATCCGGAAACTTCGTGCCGATTTTTAAAGGAAAGAAAACGGTTAATAAATACTTGCCATTACATTATTAATCAACCAAATACGAACCATTTTGTTGCACAATGCGTCTCTATCTTTCCTTTAACTTGAAAATAACCTCTTCCCAGAATTGAGGTGGCTTCATGGCAAATAATTCATCAAGGTATCCTTCTACGTCATCCAAGGAATTGAAATCTTTACCATTAAGACTATTCTGCAGAGACCTGAATAAGTGGAAATCCGAAGGAGCAATATCTGGTGAATATGGAGGGTGGTGTAACACATCCCAGCCGAATTGCAGCAATTTTTGTTTAGTTCCCAAGGCATCAAGTACCGAAAATGAACTTTCTTATCTTTCATTTTAAAAGGTTACAGAATTAACACAGGTGACAGGAACATAAACCTTCTTCCACGAAAAGATAGCATAAACTGTGCTCTAAATGGAGGTGTAGTCAAATCCTATTTTATGAACTCAACTATGTTGTAAAATAAGTCGAAAGGCATGCTACAATAAATCGGCACGAACTTTCCGGATAACCCAATAGTTTTGGCTGCGTTGAGAATGTCGGGTATGAGATGGTTAGGACATGGCCTAGCATTTGGAGCAACCTTGAGTCCTTCAGGTAAACCGACCGCTGAAGGGATACTTCACTGGGATTTTGGCATCACATTGTCATCACAGCAGCCGATGCTATTGCTGCTATTGCAGCTGCGGTGATGATGATGATGTGGATGATGATGATGATGATGATGATGATGACGACGACGACGATGATGATCGTCGTGATCATCGTGATGGCGATGAAAA